>NW_023474071.1:0-3579 GCF_013731165.1 Rhagoletis pomonella
AGTGGCATGTAATAGTAATCAAATAAAACACCTCTTTGAGGTAAAAGTTTCGAGTGACGAAAGCTGAACTAGAAACAAAAAATTTATGATATTAATTTCGTGACGAAAATTATAAGCATTTTTTAACTGCCTTTGAAACGTACGGAAAATCTTTTTTATTCATACGAATCGTTGCAAAAGTTCTGTTTTTTATTTTGTGTTTCTAGCACTAGACGGAATTTCGCAACGTTCCGAATAAATAAAAAAAGATTTTCCGTACGTTTCAAAGGCAGTTAAAAATTGCGTATAATTTTCGTCACGAAATTGATATCATAAATTTTGTGTTTCTAGTTCAGCTTTCGTCACTCGAAACTTTTAGCTCAAAAAGGTGTTTTATTTGATATCAATTATTTTGGGGTAGCAAATTTAAAATCGACGAAAATACAAACAATAATCTAAATGTTTTATTTTACTCAATTAAATTGCTAACAATATTATCTAAATCTAAATTATGCATTCAAGACGATGTGTCTATTATTTAAAACATATAACTTTTCGAATACGGAATAAAGCGAAAAAGAATGATCATATCCTTTGTATTGGAAATATTAAAAAAAAAAATATGAGATATGATAAAAACTTATCAACTGGGTACCAACTTTGGATACAATAAACAACTGTATTTGTCTGATAGTCTCGTAGTTCATTTTTGTTAAGATTTCTACCTGGTGTGGGGCGCACACATGTGCTTTTTTTTAAGAAGTTTTACTTCTATCACGTGTACGGTGTTGCACTCGTGCTATTAAACTACTTAATGCTTTTTTCTCAACTAGTTTTGCTCAGTGGTAATTTATACATATGGATGTATGCATCGGGTGAACTAAATGCATTCATACATACATATTTATGTACAACTATAGGTAAATACCAGGTAGGTTAAGTGCGGGTGATAAACTCTTGTTGTAATTTTGCTGAATTGAATAATTTGTTTGATTTGGATTGGTCCCAGCTCTTTGGAAATGTGGATTTTCTGGTTGCTATGATATTTTTAAGTCTAAACTTTGTGATATTTGTGTGGGTCACATCCCAATTCTTAATTCGAAAACCGCTAAGCGTCCATGGTTTACTAAAGAACTCAAACGTATAAGGAATAAGAGGAATAAGTTAAGATGTTAATTTGCGTGAGCGTTACGTGTTTTATAGAGCTGAATTTAACAGGCTCAATAAATCTTTGTATAGGAATTATATTCGCGGCGTAGAAAGCAATATTAAATCTAATCCCAAGTTCTTCTGGAGTTATATTAAATCAAAGAAAAATTGCTCTAATATATCTGCATCGGTCCAGCTTAACGGGGTGTCAGCCAACTCCATATCCGAAGCTGTTAATCTTTATGCTGATTTTTTTTCTTCCAACTTTATTTCAGGTAATTCTGATAATGATTTTATTCCTGAAGATCTTTTGTCAAATTTAGATACTCCCATTAACTTCGGGAAATTAAAGTTGACAGACGAGGATGTAGCTAATGGCATTAACCAGCTTAAACTATCCACTAACACTGATGTAGATGGCCTCTCGGTTATTTTATTTAAGTTGTCCTTCACTAATTGCGCCTTTGAGGCACATTTTTAACATGTCTTTATCTGCCGGAGTTTTCCTCGATGACTGGAAATTGACTTTTATTACGCCAACTCTTAAAAGTGGTAATAAAAATTGTATTGAGAATTATAGGCCGATTTCTAAGCTTACCACTGTTTCAAAACTGTTTGAGTCCATAGTTAAAGATAAAATTTACTTTGCTGTTAAACATTTTTTATGTCCCAACCAACATGGGTTCATGCCGGGCAGATCTACGTTAACCAATTTAGCTGCTTTTACAGAGGACTGTTTGGAAACCTTTCAAAAGGGATTCCAAATTGACGCTATATATACTGATTTCTCTAAGGCTTTTGACATGGTGCCTCATCGAATATTGATAGCTAAACTTGAAGGCCTGGGCTTTCATTCAGAGTTTCTGAAGTGGATCACATCCTATCTGTATAACAGACGCTGTGTTGTTCGTTTTGATAATGTATCGTCTTATTCTTTTGTCTCCTCCTCTGGTGTTCCCCAGGGTAGTGTCTTAGGTCCGGTCTTGGTTAGAGTCCAGGCGTACTTTGTTATCGATGTGCTTTGTCTTTGATATAATTGTAGGCTCTATAGATTGCTCGCACCTCCTTATGAAAATTCGTTTTAATGTTCCCTCACGTATTCTTCGTTGTAATGAATTGTTTTTTTGTGGGTGTTGTTAAAACTGTTTATGGTATGAATGCTCCTTTAAGGAGGACTCTCTCCCAATTTAATGCTTATTCTTCATTTTTAGACTTCGATTTTTCTTACTTAAAGTTTACTTTTAAGAATTTACTCATAAGGCACTTGTCATAAGGGTTTCCCTTATTCTATGATATATTTGTCATATAGTCTGTAAGCGTCCTGTTTGTTGATAATAATAATAATAAATAATAATAAATAATAATAAATAAATAATAAATAAAAAAATAAAATTTCAGTATGGTAGATTTGCAAATTTTATATTTAAAAATTTAATATTGCAAGTTTTGAAATAGTAACTTTTACATAGCTAGCTTTTTTTTAGCTTTTCGCGTTCTCTCCTCGAGGAAGATTGGTTTGCTTCTTTTTTGCGACCTCTTGCGGCACCGAAACTACCACGTTTCTTGCAGTTTTCTAAGTTCATACGAAGAGAAGACATTTGAAAGTTTATAAATAAGTATTATAGCGACTGTTGCAAGAGTAGTTAACATTTCATGCTATTTTTTCAGAATATAGAAAAATTTTTCACTCTGCTGTTAGTGGACATGAAACCCACCAAAAACTAAAAAATCTAAAAAAAATTTACATAGCGCACTTTGCAAGTGGACTACTCAATTGTTGAGTATGCTATCTTATTTGTCCCTTATTTTTATACAATTAAGGAGCGGCTGAACGGTTTAACGATGTTTGCGGTACATAATGATGTGCCGATTACAACACAAAAAGTAATTGAAAAAATGTGTGTTAAGCAACGAAGATTAAAACTCGCTTTATAAGTAATAAGATTTTGTAGACTTGTACATAAATAAATGTAAATAGATACGCGTAAATATATAAATATGCAGATGTATTCAATGTGTAAAAACTGAAGTGTATACTAACGAAACTTCTACAAAAAAAAACTGGACTACACACTAATTAATTAAAATGGTGTAGTAACTTAATTTTTTAAATTTAAATAAAGCATGAATTCCCCATGGAATAACCGAGTAGACAAAAATTATATAACGGTAGAAATGGCACATACATACATATATGAAAGAATGCCCAAAGGCGACGCATTATAGGCAAAACACGAGTTTTTTATTCAAAATCGTAGATCTTCGCTTAGAAAAGAGATAATGGAATGCAGCATTTAACCCTTTAATACAGAGTCTGTCATATATGAAACGCTTTTTAACCCTTTCAAGGCAGAGGAAAAAGGTTCTCAATATGCTTTTGAACGTGCTTTTTCTCATGTTGACGTAGATATTAATCGTAGAAAATTTTTCCATAGTAAAATAATAATAAAA
>NW_023474072.1:0-3579 GCF_013731165.1 Rhagoletis pomonella
CGGCAACCATAACTGAGCGCGACGCACTAATACCATGACAAAATGAGACTGTGTTGGTGTGCCCAGCTATGAAGTAAATGCACCCAGTGGGAATGCTGGCGTAAACGTAGTTAATGCACCCAGTGGGAATGCTGTCGTAAATTCAATTAGAAATCTGAGCAATCCTATTGTGGTAGGTTCGAGTGATAACCTTGAACTTCAGGTTGCTCCTAAAATGATGTGGCTGCATCTGTCGTCTTTTTCCTCAAACGTGACGAATGCTGATATTATCGCCTATGTTTCGAAGCACGCTGAAATCAACCCAAAGTTTGTGGTGTGCTATGCCCTCGTTAAGCGGGATGTTGATATTCAAGAGTTGGTTAAAGTTAGTTTTAAACTTGGCGTGCCGCTCTCCTTCTACGATAAGGTAGTTAACGCCAGCATCTGGCCTACGAATGTTCAGATACGGCCGTTTCGTTCTTTTCGCAAGGACGGGCCACCTCAACACGGGATTTAGTTAATACACATTCTCACAAAGGTCTTAAAATTTACTTTCAAAATGTATCAGGCCTAAGAACCAAATCCGACTCACTCTTTATGATGAGTTCAAACCTGGATTATGATGTCTTTGTAATAGTTGAGACTTGGCTTAATGATACCTTTATGGATGGTGAATTCTTCGATGAAAATTTATATTGCGTTTTTCGTAAAGATCGCGACGCATTAAAAACTGGTCTGTCTAGAGGAGGAGGCGTTTTAATTGCGGTTCGACGAAAATTTCGTGCGACTTTGGTGCCTATGCCGAATACTGATTCCCTATTGGATATTCTCTGCATTTCTGTTCATGGAGTCTCTAAACTTTTAATTTGTGCTTCTTATATACCTCCTTCTAGTAGCGACTTTCTTTATAAAGAGCATGTTGATAATATTTTAGCCTTAGCATCTAGTCATGAAAATGTTTGCGTAATTGGCGACTTCAACCTCAGTAATTTAGAGTGGTATACTTTTGACAATAGTAGGGGGCTTCTTCCAAAGTCTTCAAATTCGTTTGCTGAAACATATTTGTGTGACGGGTTTTCAAGATGCGACCTTAGTCAGATCAACAGTTTTAATAACAGTCTTCATAGAATATTGGATCTCGTATTTTTAAGTGATAACATGAATTTTTGTCTCCAGGAATGTTTAGACCCTTTGTCCAATCCTGGTCCGCATCATGTTCCGCTGGTTCTTCATTTGGAATTTTATGAGTTTAATACTTACGTAGAGGATACAATTTCCAAGTTTTGTTTTAAGAATTATGATGTTGATGTGGTTAATGCGGCAATTGACTCTATTAATTGGGATACGCTATTTACTGAGGTTGATGCTACCGGTTGTTTCAATATTCTTAAGTATAATCTAAGTTGTATTTGTAGTGAGCACATTCCTAAAGTAAAGAAAAAAGTTTACAAAATTCCTTGGTTCACGAAGGAGTTGAAAAAACTTAAGAATTTGAGAAACAAGTTTTTCAAAAAATTTAAAAATTCAAGGTTTCCTTTTTACAAAGAAATGTATTTAAAATATTTGAACGAGTTTAAATCATTGAGTAAAGTCTTGAAGCAGAATTATATAAGAAAATTCGAAGAGGATATTAAACTGAATCCGAAAGCTTTTTGGCGTTTTGTGAAGTCTAAAAAATCGTGTTCGAGTATTCCCTCTGCTGTATTTTATAAAGATACACAAGCTGATTCAGCATTAGTAGCTGCAAATCTCTTTGCGGATTTTTTCAGCTCGAATTTTGAGGCTGACTCTAATTTGAGTAGTAGTGATTTTTACAGTGGGTTTGGTGCTAGTGGTTCCGCGCTAAACTTTGGGGCTCTTGAAATCTCTTTAGACGATGTTGAACTGGGGATTCGTCAAATCAAACTGTCGTCGCAGACTGATGTTGATGGTTTGTCGTCTCACCTTTTGAAGAATTGTTCAGCTCTCGCCTACCCAATATGGCTGCTTTTTAATAAGTCTCTTGAGCAAGGCGTTTTCATTGATGCGTGGAAAATCTCCCTTATTACGCCAATTTTTAAATCGGGCAATAAAAATGATATCACCAATTATCGTCCTATTTCCAAAATTTCAACTGTCTCAAAACTTTTTGAATGTATAATAAATAATAAAATTTTATTTTCCATTAGTCGTCTCATCTCAGTAGATCAGCATGGTTTCATGTCGGGGAGATCAACTACTTCTAATTTAGCAGTTTTCTCCGAATACTGCATTGAAGCTTTTAGTAACCGGGCCCAAGTTGACACCGTGTATACTGATTTTTCGAAAGCGTTTGATAAAGTTAGCCATCGTATATTGTTATCGAAGTTACAGAGTTTTGGCTTCCACTCAAGTTTTTTAAGCTGGATCAAATCGTATCTCTCAAATCGATCTTGTTCAGTTGTAGTTGACGGGGTGTCGTCGTACTCTTTCATTGCTTCTTCAGGCGTTCCTCAGGGAAGCATTTTAGGGCCTATTCTTTTTGTGATTTTCATCAATGATATTACTAGTTGCTTTAAATTTTCAAAATTTCTTTTGTATGCTGATGACATGAAGATTTTTAGTAGTATTACGTGTTCCGCTGACTCGTTGAAGCTTCAGAGTGATCTAGACAATGTTGTACCTTGGTGCCAGAAAAATATGCTTCCCTTAAATATTAAAAAATGCTCCCATGTCTCCTATTCCAAATCCCGTTCTCCTATCCCTACTTCATATTATATTGCAGGCTCACAACTAAGCATTGTTTCCAAAATCACTGATCTTGGGGTAACTCGAAGTTCTCATTTCAAAGCCATCTTAATTATACTTTATCTAAGTCTTACTCTATGCTGGCCTTTGTCAGACGTTTCAGCTCAGATTTCTCGGATCCGTCTACTTTAAAAACACTTTTCACCTCACTGGTGCGCTCGAGGCTTGAATATGCTGTTATCATTTGGCGTCCGTATTATTCCTGTCATATAAGTCGATTGGAGAGAGTGCAAAAAGTCTTTATTAAGTACGCTCTGCGCCCCCTTCATTTTGAACTTCCTGTTCCGGCTTATGAATCTAGATGTATGCTTATTGATCTCAAGACATTAAATTGTAGGAGAACCTTCCTATCTCTCACTTTCATTTTTAATTTAATATCCGGGGTGGTTGACTGCCCCTTTTTACTTGAACGCATATTTTTTCTTATTCCTAATATTTGTTTAAGGAATCATGCCACATTTTACGTTGGGCTAGCGAGGACCAATTATGCGGCTAATGCTCCTGTTGTTAGAGCTCTTAAAGAGTTTAACTTGCTCCCAAATTCTTCAAGTTTGGACTTCTCCTTCTGTGAAAAAAGATTTAAAATGCTACTAAATGACCTGTTAAATTAGTTGGTAGTCTATCTTAACCTGTAACTAGTCTGTAAGAGATGTAATAATTTCAAGACTAAATAAATGTATTAAATTAAATCTCAATTCTGTCGTCAATGGTGCATGGTGTCAAGTTAGCACTACATACTAAATTTTGTTCTAAAAAGGGGCAACTCAATTTTTTCCGGAAAAACGAAAGCTACAAATTTTTTCTTTCCACAACAAATTTTAAAGTTAAAAGCTA
>NW_023474073.1:0-3578 GCF_013731165.1 Rhagoletis pomonella
GTTGTATGTATTAGTATATTTATATGTATTTATAAGTATTTATTAAAATTCATATTTTATTTAATTACATTCATATTTTGGTATTTATTGATTTCTCAAACCACGTACATATATGAACCATTCACCACCTGCTTTTAACACGCGATCCAGAGGAAAAACTAATGCAATGTCTTTTAACGACCCAAATGCTAAACTACCCACCGAGGGTGACCCAACATTCATTGATCTGTCAGATAGGATAGTAGTCTCGAAGAGTAATGGGGGGGAAGCGTCAGGTGGAATGCCACCGGGGGAACGCCATAGTTTAGGGGCGGTACCAAAACACAATACGGGAGCCCAGGTTACCCAGTCCGTGCTCTTGAAGCCACCCATATTATCCTTTTCGCGGCCTCCTAATCCCAATAACGTTGCATCCAGCCTTCCATATAATCGGCCGATGCCACAAATCCAAAATCTACGCGAAGATATAACTCCCATAATCAAAGAAATGGTACACCAAGCTCAAGAGGCTATGTTAGGTGAAATGCGTGCAGCCATGCAGGAAATGTTTAAAAGCTTTCGTAGCTCAAACGGCGGGATGGGAGCTACCGAACGTAGGAATGGGTCGCGCGTTCAATACAAGAAAAGAAAGCACGATATAAGCAATGAATCTAGTGAGTCGAGGCGCTCAAGTCACGAAAATGAGCTAGTTCCCGAAAGTGCCAATAATAATGTCCCTGTTCAAAATCCAAGCTATGGAAGGCCAATTGTGGGTCAGTCGCATCAGCATCAATTCCAAAATCAGTTGCCTATGGCCAATACACAACCCCATCAGCGTCAATTTCAAGGTCCACCAAGGGTAAACCAAAGTTACTTCCAAGGAAGTGGTCAACCGGAAGTACAAAATCGAACCGTAGTCACCCGACCTGAAATCAACGTTGAAAAGTGGGGAATTAATTATCAAGGTCATCGAGATGCCATGACCATAGAAGACTTCATTTTTAGGCTTGAATATTTAAAAGAAAAATATGGCTGTTCATGGGGGGATATATTACGAGATTTCCACCGCCTTTTAGGGGGCGAAGCACGCGAATGGTATTGGCTGTTCATTCGTACAAACCGGAATGTAGACTGGCCAACTTTGCAGTTTGCATTACAGCGGCAGTTTGCGTGCCAGCTTACCGATTTTGAACTAATGAGGGAAATTAATGAACGCAGACAAAAACCCGGAGAGAGTACCGATGAATATTTCCATGCTATCGGCATACTTAGGGCTAGGCTTAGAAACCCAATACCCGAATACGAGATGGTTCGTCTCATCAAAGGGAATCTCCGGGAATCATTGGCGAAGTTAGTATACCCCATTGCGGTATACTCGGTTGAACAGCTGCGCATGGAGTGCAAGGAGGTGGAAAGATGTTTCCCTCGCAGAGACCGTACGCCACATGGTGGATTTGCGCCCCAGCCCCGTTCCTATCAGGTAAATGAAATCATAGCGACACAGACTGACGAGCAGGACTCTCCCAGAGATGAGGGTCAAGTCTCTGTGGAAGAGGTCCGTTATCAGCGTGTCACAAAACTCCCATCAGCTCGTGATCAGGCCAGTCGTAAAAACGTAGTATGTTGGAATTGCGGTAATGAGGGTCATGTTTTTACTGACTGTATGTCATCGAACCGCCGTATATTTTGTTTTAAATGTGGGAAGGTAGACGTAATCACTCCCAAGTGCCCCGTGTGCAACATGTCGGGAAACGCGAAACGGAACGCGATGGCAGCGGGGGGATCGCGCTCCACTCAAGTCCCGCAAGAATAGATGCGTCAACCAACACACCCTTAGATGTAGATGTCATGAGTCAGCACGAACAGGCCGTGACAAAACCAAAATCGCTTTTATCAATACAAACATCGACCAATGTGAACAAGAAGATTACCCTATGAATGAGGAGGTATCGCGAAGCTCGTGAGCGAATTTTTGCTGATAGTGTGCTGCTAGGTCGTCGCATGGTATCACGTAGGATACAAAAGGCGCGAGAAAGGTATCAACGACGAAAGCTTTGGCGTCGACAAGTGGTAGCCTCAGTAAAAAGAGCTGATCGAAATGACCCGCGAGTATACGCGGATATAGAAGTCAAGGGGGTACGAGCACGCGGACTGCTGGATACAGGGGCGTCCATTAGTATCTTGGGTAAAGGGTGTCGTGAATTTGTTGAACATTTGGATGTCCCAATCGAACGTTTTATTTCGAGTGTAACAACTGCAGGAGGCGATGCACATACGGTATTAGGAAAGGTTAATTTACCTGTAAGATACAACAATTTGGAAAATTATATTACATTTTATTTATGTCCATACCTGGGACAAAACATTTATCTCGGCATAGACTTTTGGCGTAGTTTTAAGTTAGCTCCAAACGTATTAGGCGTCGATGAGATAGATTTGTCTAGCTTGGAGCAGCAGATGGTGACGGCAGAGGATAGAAACGAACGTCGTGTGTTGCATGACCTAACAGCAGAGCAGCAACAACGTTTGCAACAAGTCAAGGACAGTTTTATGACTTTTGAAAAGGACGGGCTCGGTCGAACGCATCTCGAGAAACATTCGATTAAATTAGTAGAAGACTCAGTGCCCGTAAAAGACCGTCATTATCCGTTGTCTCCGGCGATGCAAGCCATTGTATACACTGAAATAGATAAAATGTTAGAGTTAGGAGTGATAGAAGAAAGCGAAAGTCCCTGGAGTAATAGGACCACCGTCGTTCGAAAGCCCGGTAAAAACCGATTCTGTTTAGATGCGAGAAAATTGAATGCTTTAACGGTTAAGGATGCACATCCATTACAAAATATAGAGGGTATTATAAGCCGAATCGATGATACACATTACATCAATAGCGTGGACCTCAAATTTGCCTTCTGGCAGATAGAATTGGAAGACAGCTGCAAACCATACACTGCCTTCACTGTCCCGGGGCGTCCCCTATATCAGTTTAGAGTTATGCCGTTCGGTTTATGTAATGCGGCTCAGCGATTATGTCGGCTGATGGACCGCGTTATACCGCAAAGATTAAAGTCGAATGTGTTTATTTACCTCGACGACTTATTAATTATTGCTCCAGACTTCGACTCACATATGCGAACGTTGCAAGAAGTCGCGGTTTGTCTGAGAGAAGCAGGGTTGACAATAGGCCTAAAGAAATCTATGTTTTGTTTTAAAGAATTGCCCTACCTAGGATATATTGTTGGAGGGGGTATGTTGAAAACTGATCCCGAAAAGGTGAAGGCGATCCTTAATATCCCTTTACCCCAAACCGTAAAACATGTTAGGAGTTTTCTTGGAACAGCTGGGTGGTATCGCCGTTTTATAAAGGATTTTGCCACGCTGGCTACACCATTGACCGACACTTTGAAGAAAACCACCAAGTTTCAAATGACACCTCCGGCTATAGAGGCTTTTAATAATTTGAAGAAAGCGCTTACTAGTGCACCTGTGCTAAAGCATCCCGATTTTAGCAAGCGTTTCTGGGTCCAATGTGACGCCTCTGATTATGGTGTTGGCGCAGTGCTGTATCAGAAGGCGGACGATGGCGGCGAAAATCCGATTGC
>NW_023474074.1:0-3578 GCF_013731165.1 Rhagoletis pomonella
CAAACTATTTTCTTTGTTTATATTAAGGCATCCTTATGAGCCATACTTTTAGCTTTATCGTGCTTTAACTTAATTATATATTGATCATCACTTGTACTACAAATCGTGTTCCATTATTAATATTAGGTGGATTAAGGTAACGATCAAATTTCTGAATTAAAATTAGTCTACTACAGTACATTCCGTTTAGCTGCCTATTCGCTTAGCTGTTTTAGTATAGCACTTTTCTGGTAGAATGCTTAATTCGGAAGCAGTTTTATTCATTTTGAATGAAACATTTTCGTTTAACAGCATCGCGGGAGTAAAAAACGATTTAACCTTTTCAGTTCAAAATAATCTAAAGACTGTAAGGTTTCTGATAGCAAAATAAAGACGCAGCAGATATTGTGGACAGATCCAAGTTGTCAGCAAGAAGAAAGATATAATTTATTGAAGTGACTTATATACACAGATTAGGCAGGAAAAATGAGATGATTCCAAAATGCTTTAGATAAATGTTTAGTACAGTACCATAGTGTTGCCACATAATTCAACACTCCTTCTCAACACCTAATATTTACTTTAAACTTTATACATTATTAAATTGTTATTCGATAATAGCTTCATAAATCAATTCAAAAAACTCAGCTTCAAACAATATTAAAAAAAATCATGACATACATAGTTAAAATATTCCAAACTCTTTAACAAACTTATTGTGTTTATTTTTGTGTAAATTTTTAGTTCAGATGTCAGACATCATAGCATCTGTAGGTGTATACTTGACGTCAATTTCCCCACTCTCAAATTGCTGGCGAATGTAATGGAATTTCAAGTCGATGTGTTTGCTGCGGGCGTGGTATGTAGGATTTCTAACCAAACACTGGGCGCTTTGGTTATCGTTGTGCAGTAGTATCGGCCCTTCATGAGAAAAACCCAGTTCCCCTAGTAGCTTTTTAACATACGAGGCCTCCTTTGCTGCCACCGAGAGTGCAATGTATTCAGCTTCGGTGCTACTGAGTGCAACCACGATCTGCTTTTTGGATTCCCACGAAAACACACAATTGGCTGCTACGAAAACGAATCCAGAAAACGATTTTCTGTCACTGACGTCTCCTCCCCAGTCGGCGTCCACATAGCATTCGACAGGCTTGCACGTTTTAACGTAATGAAGTTTGTAGTCCATCGTGTTCTTCAGGTAGCGCATAATATGCTTCACAGCTGATTCGTGTTCCACATGGGGATCGTTGTTGCCTTGAGACAATTTAACAACGGAATGCAAAATATCCGCCCGCGTCGTCATCACCAGGTAGATGAGTGTCCCAATCGCCGATTGATAATCAGTTTTGTCAACTTTTCTGCAAGTAGAGTTAGTACAATTTACCTGAAAACCTGGCTCTAATGGAGTGGCTGCGCCCTTGCAGTTTTCCATGCCGTATTCTCTGAGCAAGATCATAATATACTGCTTCTGACCGACTTCTATGGAGTGGACCGCCATCAACGACTTCGAACTTGCTCGATATTCGACGCTTGATGTCTAACAATAGACTCTGGTTGGAACAGCCGATTATAAGGTCATCTACGTACACTGCAATCAGCGTTTTGACACCATCACCATGCTTCGTATACATGCATGGCTCACTAATACAGGGCGAAAAACCAAAGCTGCGGAGGACGCTGTCAAGCTTAGCGTTCCATTCCCGACCACTTTGCTTCATCCCGTAGAGTGACTTTTTCAATTTTAAAACTTTTCCGGGATACTTTTTGTCAACAAAATATTTGGGCTGCTGCATATATACGTCATCGTGTAAGTCACTGTTAAGGTATGCGGATGAAACATCGAGTTGGTGCAAATGCAGTCCATGTTCTACCGCCAACGCAAGCAGTAAGCGTATATTTGCATACCTTATTACTGGTGAGAATGTTTCCATGTAATTAATACCATAACGTTGGCTGCATCCCTTTGCTACGAGGCGTGATTTAAAACGCTGTATATTTCCGTCTTTATCACGCTTCACAGTAAACACCCATTTACTGCCGATCGCCTCTTGCCCCTTTGGTAAATCTGCAAGCTCCCAAGTACGGTTTTTTATTAGTGCATCGTACTCCTTCTGCATCGCTATTCTCCACTCTTCTGCATTTGACCCACTTAAGGCTTCTTCTACACTTACAGGCACCGCGACCGGTTTTTCGACCATTGCATTCAGTTCGTTATATACTTTCCTTGGGCGACCTACTGCACCTGTTTTCAAAATTCTAGGTCGACCGGGACCCACTTTCTTTTCTTCTAAGCCTGCTTCACTACTGCCTGATTGAACTGCGGACTCCTGTTGAGTTTGACCTCCGAATTCGCGCTTTCTTCTGTCTTGCTACGTAGGCTGTTGATTACATCAGCGTGCAGATTTTGGATTTGACCCTCGTCCAAATCTACACTTTCACCGACAGACTCGTTGCTTCTGGAGTCAGCTCTTCATTACCATTGAGTATCATAATATCAGGCTGATCAACATCACTACACATTTCCTTTTCAAAAAATATAACATCACGGCTGATGATTACTCGCTTCATTTCAGGACTATATAGTCGATAACCCTTCGTTTCGTCACTGTAACCAATCATAATACACTCGTGGCCTTTAGGACGGAATTTTTTTGATTGCGTTTTATCAAGCACTATCGCTTTTGCTCCGAAAGTTTTAAAATGTGCCACTGTAGGCTTTATGCCATACCACTCTTCATACGGTGTAGTGTTTACCAATGCCTTCGTTGCTGACCTGTTGCGAATATAAGCGGCTGTTTTTACAGCCTCAGCCCAAAATCGTTCATTAAGGTTGGCATGCACTAGCATACTTCGCGCCATTTCCACTAACGTCCTGTTTGCCCTCTCGGCGACGCCATTTTGTTGGGGAGTGTAGGGAGCAGTTAATTGCCGTTTAATGCCATTTTCTCTTTAAAAGTTTTGGAACGCATTATTCACATACTCCCGTCCATTGTCGCTTCTAATTCATTTAATTCTTCTCCCAGTTTGTTTTTCGCACATAGTTCTAAAATCTTTGAACGCCTCCAGAACACAATCTTTTGTCTTCAAAAAATATACCGACATATATCTTGATTTGTCGTCGATAAAGGTCGCGAAATACCTTGCACCGCCTACCGAAGTGGGGTTAATCGGGCCACATAAGTCACTGTGTATGACCTCTAAAAGTTCCTTCGATCGATCCAGCTTGTTTAAATGGTTTGACAGTAATTTTACTTTTTGCGCATGTACTACATTCGATATCAGCTCTTCGATCGAATTTTAAACCCCGCACAATACTCTGCGCAGCCATGTCCTTTAAGCAATTAAAATGGAGATGCCCGAATCGATTGTGCCATTTTATGGCTTCTTGGTCAGACGTGATTGCACTGAAACACTTGTTTTCAGGACTTTCGAAAATGAACAAACCATTTCTGTTATGGGCCTTAAGTAGTACACGCTTTTGCTTATTTTTTATTGCCACCGAGGTATCGCTAAACATTACTGAGTAACCAGACTCAATCGCTTTACTGACAGAAATGAAGTTATTTTGCAGCTCTTTGATATGCAATACATTTCTTAGT
>NW_023474075.1:0-3577 GCF_013731165.1 Rhagoletis pomonella
GTCATTTGTTTCCAAGGAATAAATATCCTTTGAGGCAGCTGCTGCAAAACACAAAGCTTGTAAAGATTTATTAAGAAAATAATTCAAAACCTGTTGCAGTGTCAAGATTTAGTAACAGAGAAAAATTACTGGGAAGTTAAAAAACGTAATTTGTTACACAAAAAACGTCCAAACGTCAACAGGATACAAAAAACGTCCAAATGACATTAAAAGCGTCAACCTGGCAACGCTGGATAAGACCAACACTGCTTAATAATAACTCATAATATAGACACAATTTTATTAAAAGCAGTTGAGTTCTACTATATATTTTTCTTACCAAACATTTGAATTATGAATCGCAAATTATTTGACAGTGCCTTCAACACAACCTACTTTAAACTCAATCAAAAAATTTACTTAGAACTTGATATCAAAACGTAAAGAGAAGTAATAACAATGCATTTAAAGCTTTAATTTGTTATTTTTTGGTTGATTCAAGATGTTTACAAATGTCTTATCCACACGTTTGTTAGTTTTATAAAGAAAATAATTTTTGCACTGAGGTTCACTTTCCCATGGAACCTCCCACGAATTTGTCCATACAGTTCACTCTAACGCTATTGGTTTCGCAGCCGAATTACGCCAATTCACTGAGAGGAAATGTCGCATTCACACTGTCTAATTCACAACAGTACAGCAAATTAACAGAAAATTGGGGGTGGAAAAATTTTCCACATTGTAAATCAGACAATCAGGTGATAGACGTGGAGGATGGTTCCGTGCGCAGAAGTGGAAAACTTTTGACTGCCATTCACCTGGGAGTGGCCAGAAGCGATTCTTGTGCGTACGGTTCAAATCGCAGCTCACAACGTCCGGATATTTATATCCACGTATCCTCTGGGTAGCAACCAAACACCCGTTTGGGAGCGAGCTAAAATGAGAAGGCGTAAAACTTCGCGTGCGCTGGGTTTGGGTCCCGCCACGTTAAAACCCCACCCAATGAAAAGAAGCAAACAGCCTCGGATGAGACCCCCTTTTGCTGATGACGACCACGGCAAACGTATAAAGGACTATGATTTAAGGGTATGCACCTGGAATATCCGGACCCTTAATGGGGAAGGTGCCTCTGCCCGGCTGGTTGATGTCCTCGGGAAGACAAAGGCTGACATCACCGCCATCCAAGAAATGCGATGGACGGGGCAAGGTAAAGTAAGCGTGAAGCCTTGCGACGTCTACTACAGTTGCCACGTAAAGGAGCGCAAATTCGGTGTTGGATTCGTGGTAGGAGAGAGACTCCGTCGCCGAGTACTGGCGTTCACCCCGGTGGACGAACGTCTAGCCACAATCCGCATCAAAGCTAGATTCTTCAACATCTCGCTCATCTGCGCCCATGCCCCGACGGAAGAGAAGGATGAGGCGTCCAAGGATCTCTTCTATGAGCGCTTGGAACGTACATATGAGCGCTGCCCCCGACACGATGTCAAAATCGTGCTTGGCGATTTTAATGCCAAGGTGGGCAAGGAAGGGATCTTTGGCGCCACTGTCGGAAAATTCAGCCTCCACGACGAAACGTCCGATAACGGACTGAGGCTGATCGACTTCGCCGGGGCCCGAAATATGGTAATATGTAGTACTAGGTTCCAGCATAAGAACATACACCAAGCTACATGGCTGTCTCCAGATCGAAAAACGAGAAACCAAATCGATCATGTTGTGATAGACGGAAGGCATGCTTCAAGCGTTTTGGACGTACGTACACTCCGAGGGCCAAACATCGACTCGGACCACTATCTTGTTGTAGCCAAGATACGCACCCGCCCCTGTGCAGCAAAAAATGTGCGCCCAACAATGCAAGGAAAGCTTAACGTCGAAAAGCTGCAATCACAACAGACGGCCAATTTATTCCCACTCGACTCACACACCTGCTCTCTGAGAGCACTCTTCAACAATTCGACGTACGCGAGCAGTGGAACCACATTTCCCGATCATAAAGTACCGCCGCCGAAGAAGTAGTTGGATTTCAGCGAGCCCGAAAGAACAACTGGTACGATGAGGAATGTCAAGAAGCCGCAGAGAAAGAAGATGCCGCCTACAGGGCCACGCTGCGATCGGGCGCAACGCGAGCCATGTGGGACCGTTATAGGGAACTGAAGAAGGAAGCGAGACGTATTTGCCGCAATAAGAAGAGAGGGGCCGAAATACGTGAGTGCGAAGAGCTTGAGATGCTGGCCGACAGGAAGAACGCCCGAAAATTCTACCAGAGGGTTAGGCGACTTACGGAAGGTTTCAAGACCGGGGCGAACTCCTGTAAGAACAACAATGGCGACCTAGTGACCGATGTCCAGAATATACTTAAATTGTGGACGGAACACTTTTATAACCTACTGAATGGTAGCAGCGCTGAAAGTAATGAGGAAGACGAACCCGAGTCCCCAGTCGATGATGATGGAGTAGCTGTCCCACCACCTGACTATGACGAGGTACGTATAGCGATTACGCGGCTGAAAACAAAGCTGCTGGAGCTGACGGCCTGCCAGCCGAGCTATTCAAGTACGGCGGCGAGGAGCTGATGAGGTGCATGCATCAGCTCGTATGCAGAATATGGTCAGATGAACGCATGCCCGACGACTGGGATTTAAGTGTGCTCTGCCCAATCCACAAGAAAGGCGACCCCGCCATACGCGCCAACTACCGCGGAATTAGCCTTCTAAGCATAGGTTACAAGGTCTTATCGAGCGTATTATGCGAAAGACTGAAGCCCACCGTCAACGAGCTGATTGGACCTTATCAGTGTGGCTTTAGGCCTGGAAAATCCACCATAGATCAGGTATTCACAATACGCCAAATCTTGGAAAAGACCCGCAAGAATAGGATCGACACACACCATCTATTTGTCTATTTCAAAGCCGCTTTCGACAGAACGAAGAGAAGTTGCCTTTATGCCGCGATGTCTGAATTTGGTATCCCCGCGAAACTAATACGGCTGTGTAAAATGACGTTGAGCAATACCACCAGCTCCGTCAGAATAGGGAAGGACCTCTCCGAGCCGTTTGATACCAAACGAGGTTTCAGACAAGGGGACTCCCTTTCGTGTGATTTCTTTAATCTTATGTTGGAGAAGATAATAAGAGCCGCAGAACTGAACCGCTCAGGCACAACACTTTATAAGAGCGTACAATTGCTGACGTATGCCGACGACATCGACATTATCGGTAAAAACAAGGGCTACGTCTGTTCTGCCTTCTCGGGATTGGATAGAGAAGCAAAGCGAATGGGTCTGGTGGTGAACGAGGACAAAACGAAGTATCTCCTGTCATCACACAAACAGTCAGAGCATACGCGTCTTGGCACCCACGTCACTGTTGACAGTTACAAGTTTGAAAAAGTAGACGACTTCGTTTATTTGGGAACCGGCATTAACACCAATAATAATGTCAGCCTTGAAATCCAACGGAGAATCACTCTTGCCAACAAGTGCTACTTTGGCCTGAGTAGGCAATTGAGAAGTAAAGTCCTCTCTCGTCGTACAAAGATCACACTCTATAAGCCACTCATCATGCCTGTGCTGGTGTATGGCGCGGAGGCATGGACAATG
>NW_023474076.1:0-3577 GCF_013731165.1 Rhagoletis pomonella
TTTTTTGGCACTTTTAGCTTTAATTCAATACCTTATTTTTGAAAAGCGAACCAAAAATTTAGATCTTGGGGCATTCAGAAAAAGTATTGTAAATATAGATCAGCTAAAATAATACCAAAAAAAAGGCATTTAGTCACTTTTTCAAAATTGAAAATTTTCAAATATTGGAAAAAGTTGGAAGAGATTTCGATTGTTTCTGTTAGTAGAAGGTCCAAACTACCATAACCAAAAAAAAAATTTCACGAACTTTCAAGATGTTTTTTTTTTTTTGTCTCCAAAGTTTACCAATTTTCGGATTTTGGTATGTTTAATCATATATTTATTTATTAATAAAAAAAAAATATTTGTATAAATTTTTTTTCCATGAACCATACATTTCTTGGTTTGTCGCATATATCTTTATCAAAGTGCAAAAGTTGATCTTGCTAGGAATAAAAATGTATTTTTAACAAATTTTTAACTGCGACCACTTTTATGTGCGAATCGCCGAAATGAAATGGTATGTAGAAAATAGGTGTACTTTGAGGGGGTGTGTGAGGCTGAAAGTTGTTTTTCTCACAAAATAACTTATGAACTTCTCTTAGTTGGAGACTTAGCTGTAACTTGACATCAAAACATCTAAGTTTCAAGACAGTCGATTTTTGTATTTTTGTCCACCTTCGCGGCACTGTGCGTCGTGGCAATTCGCAGAAATTTAATAATTTGTCTGTGGTTGGTTGACAGCGAGGGGAAGACGAAACCAGTACAATCGTACATATGTATGCACATATTTACATTTATTAATGCATACATATTTATTCGTTTGTCTTTTTGAATATATGAAGAATTTCATATATGTAGTGATTTAGAGATTGGAATTTGAATGATGTACTGTGGCGCGTATGCTAGAGGCGACGCAACTTTTTGGCGTCTCGCCGTTTGTCTTGGTTCAAATCCCGGACGGACCAAGTAATAATTTTTTTTGTTTGTTTTTTTTTTAATTGTCATATTCATATTCCATTTTAAATTTTACTATTAGCTTTGTTTAAAATAATATATGTAAATGGATATGTAGGTACAAACGCATGCATAATTTCACATAATCGCTCAAATTTGCCAAAAGTTACTAAAAATTAGTTATTGGAATTAAAATTTTATGCGAATCCAATTTTTATTCCCATTTTTAGAAAGGGCAAGTATGTATGTATATGTTCGTGCCACAAAAAATTATTTCATAAATACATAGTTAATTTTAAACACAAATATGTATGTACACTGGCAAAGTGAGTGCATCCTGTTTTTTGTTTAATATTTGCAATGTTTTTAAGTTAAAATTTTATGTTATTTTCGACGGGAATTGCGGTTTTATGCATATAGCAAGTGCAATTTGTAAAAAATTGCGCTAATTTTTTTTTATTTGTTTGCAAAAGGTCATGCGCATTTTATTCTACAAGAAATTCCCTTTTATTTGGTAAAAAGTGCAAAAAGCCGTTAGCAATAAAAAATCATTAAAAATCCACCCGATTTTTTAGCCGCTTAAAACTTGATCTTGTTCCACTAGAATTAAAAAACCGATCAATCTGCGTACTCAAAATTTTTCTAAAAATTCGGATTAAACAGGTCAAAATTTAGACGAGAAGTCGTTGAATTTTTCTATGTTCTGTGTAAAGTTTGAAAGTTTGACTTATGTAGTTTTAATTAAAGCATGAACCACATTTTTATAAAAAGATAATAAAAAAATTTAATTGAAAAACATTGCAAATATTAAGCAAAAAACACCATGCACTCACTTTTGATTGCCAGTATATGTATGCATGTACATATGTGTGTAAACTTTATGCCAAACTATCATTATTTTAAATTGTATTTGCATCTTCATAAAAGGAGAACAAGATAAAAAATTTAACAAAAATTACAAATTAATGAAAATTATGTGAAGATTTACCATATTTTCGTTTATTTGCTCACAAAGAACATCACATTTCATGTTGCTCAACATTGTATTATGTTATCAACATTAAATTCAACAGAATTTTTACATTCCGACTTGAACTTTTCTAACGCTGTTAATTTTTCGTCCGCGAATAGTTTCCACTTTCAGTTTGCACCTTCTCTATCTATCTAAGTTCTCTGCTTCGTGAGGCTAAGCAACCTATTGTGTGTGTGTGTGTGTTCGCTAGTGGTATTTGTTGCGTGAGCTAATAATTGTGTATTCAGGCATTTACAAACCGACCGCCACGGTTGCGTTATGGTGTGCTGAATTTCAATTATGCGAAGTGTGTTTTAGCACTTACATAACTGGTAGTGCAACAATGTTTAGATGCGTGTTAAAGTGACAAATTAAATTTCAATAAGCCAATTATCCTTGACCCGTTCACATGTAGCTAAGCAAATAATAATTATTTCTAGTGTATTCATTAACTCGAAAAACTATCAGTCACATCTACTTACTCGATATTCGAATATGTACATATATATTGTGGTTTGTTTTCATCTACTAAATTCTATGCCGAATTCGCAGAAAGGTAAACAACGTAGCATAATATTTAGTTTTGTTGTTGTTGCGAAAACAGAAAACTTTGTTCTCCAGTATTCGGTGCAGCAGAAGTACAGTCCTGGCAACGAATAAATGAAACTAGGAGTGCCAGTTACTGTCGAAATTCGGCCGTTTTTTTAGTTTTTAAGAGCCTCGGAGAGGTCTTCTAACTTAGCACGTCACTTAGCGTATAAGCTGGAAGGAAAATTACTATCGGAAAAACTTCTGCTTTGGCACTAAAACGAAACTAAATTTTCTCAAATCTTTGAAAGTCTTTGGAGGACTTTGGCAGGACTTGGACTAGTATTCCTATTTTTTTTTTTCTTTAAACGGCTTTTGTATTTTGGTTGTTAATTTTCGCAATAGTAAAACACATCCGCTCTAAAATTTAAGCAATGCATATGGACGGAATTCATGCGAATATCCTTTTTTGCTCTCCTTAACTTTACATTATGTTACAAAATAATCCTTTTAGCTGAATATCTACAAAACAGACGTTCAGTAACACGAGTTTTTATGTGCGCAAATGCATAAATTCCTTTCAAATATATACATACATATATAGATATATTTATGTACACTGAGAGAAAAATCAACCAAAAATTGGTTAATATTACCAAATTCAAACTTGAAAAGGAATCAATGCGATTTTTGGTTAATATTAACAATGCCTTGGTTGATATTTTCAACAATGATTTGGTAATATTATCCACAATTTTGTTTACATTAACCAAACTTTTCGTTGGCGATCTTTCGTTTGAATACATTTATATTCTGCACTTCACAGATGCTTTTTCATAATTCGGAGATACAAAACAAAAATGTTTATTATCATTTTAACATGTTGCCTCTGATGGGATTAGCTACTAACAGCAAGTATCTCTATACACTCAGCTAAAATGTTCAACTTGAATCAATTTTCTTCGTCGTTTGATTTCGTTCTGCACTTCGCAGAGGCTTTTTCGTAATTAAAAAAAGCAAAAAAAGAAAAAAGTAAAAATTATGTATCACGCTGTATGTATAAAAAAACAATATTAAATTGATCAAATCCATTAAAAAAAA
>NW_023474077.1:0-3577 GCF_013731165.1 Rhagoletis pomonella
AAAAAAACATCAAAAATAAAAGCAAGCAAAAAAGATTAGTTTTAACATTAAAATAATAAAGAAGAACCGAAAAAGACGGCTTTATTGGCACAAAGAATGCCATGCCACAAAATGCTAAATAATAAAAAAATAAAACAAAATAAATAAAGCTCCTACATATGTATGTATCTAGTTGGGGGTGACCAGCGGGCACTCATTGTTGGCAGCTTTCAATGCTCGTAGTTTGGATGTTTTCCATTTGCGTACGAATTGTATTGCAGCGTATTCACGAAATAAACAAAGAGCATCATTCAGTGAGAGATAATTTGTAAAAAGCCGAATTAACAGTATTAGAGTAGACAAATGAGCTTTCGAGCTTTTTTGCAAGCTTTTTCCTTTGCCTTAGTACTTACTGCAGAAACTTTGCTTAAATGGGTCTCTGGCGGTATGTTAAACAAACTTGCTTGCACGGGAGTGTATGTATGTACATATGTACATACTTACTTACGCATCTACATACATATGTATGTACTAAATGCTTTTTCTAAATAATATAAATAATAATTCATTATTATTAATTTGATCTAACTAATCATACATTTTTATTTTATTTTCAGGTAACTTTTAATTTCTACAGATACCAGCTTCAATACTTGCAATGCGTTTAGATCAAGGTAATATAATTGAATACTTATTTTTTGTAAATTTTTTTTGTATACATATACATAAGTATGTCATACAAACCTACAACAAGTATTCATACATATTAAAATACTAAACGTGAGCGCAAAACGTTTTGCTTGCATAGTCTTCATAGTGTACACCAGGGGTTCCCAAACTTTTTTCACTGCTAAAAAAATTTCACGGCACCCCTACTCTTCAAATCTCTACGAAAACAAACACAATGCAAACTTTATGCTCTTTTAGCTTTAATGTGAGGACTGAAATTGTTTTGATGATATCATTACTTCCTATTTGTTTTTAACCGACTTCACAAAAAGGAGAAGGTCGGAATATTTTTTTTTGTTATTATTATTATTTTTTAACTTTGGACCACGTTATTATAATTCTCTCCTAACTCGCCTCCAGGATTTTTAATTTTAAAACGTGAACAATACATTGGGGAAACCCAAATTTATTGTAAAACCCTCTTTTTATGTTTATTTCCTCTGCACTATTACGGAGAGAGATTAATGTTGATATTTTCGAAGACAGTGCTTCAGCTACGATTTTTATAAGTTCGTCTTCGCTGTTGCTGAAAAATACGAGAAAATTATACGTAAAGAAATACAACCAGCAATGTTTAAAGGTAAAACCGCTCGCTCAATTCGCCGGCCATAATTTATTTTTTGAAAGTTGTCTACAAGGCGAATTTATATAAGGTGGTGTTACTAGCTCAGCTGATTTTGTGTATGTGTTTTGCCGCACGGCTTCTGATATCAAATTGAAAAATTTTGTTTGAATTTCTACACACACTCTTACAGATTTTGACAGTTTATACCGCCAAAGCAAAAACAAAATACATGTAAATTTTTGTTTTTGTACTCCTCCTATCACCTAATATTAATTCGCCTTGGTTGTCTACTTCATAAAATTTATATTTTGAGAGCAACTCAAATGCCAAATAAAAGTAAAACAAAAGATAAGTAGATGAAAATATTTAAATCTTTTCTTATTTGAGACTGAAAGTTAGAATGTATTTGTAAGATTGAAAATTTGAAAACATTTTGGTTATGTTAGCAAACTTCAAAAATTTTCAGGCTGACTCTCAGCGGTTTTACCTTCAAATTTTTGTATCATGGGCTGCTCCACTATGTGCTTACTCTTATTTTCGATACAGCGTCGCATTCGAGTCGAAACTATTCTGAAGTTTCAATACCTTTCAAAGAGTCTACTTCAATCGAGCTAGATGTCATGTTTTGTGTAGAATCTGTTCCTAATATACATTTCCAGCAGCTAGAGATGAACACTCGTCTGGTATTTAGCCTAAGAAGATGATTGAGGTTAAAAAAATTCATTCTTGTACGCAAAAATTTAATTTTTTCCTCCCAAATTCTAAACTACAAGTGAAAAATAAATCGATACAGTCACTCTTATAAAGAAAACTCTTACCAGATGCTTTTGAGTGATATCTCCTGTCTGCACACAAGTTGAATGTTGATAACACCGTCCGACAAAATTGAAGTTCCTTTTGCACCCATGTAAAAATCAAACATTTTCAGAAAGTATTTTTTCGTTTTTCCAGAAACCAGTCATTTATGGTTTCTTTGGGGAAAAACAACCCCTATGTTGAATCGTATCTAAGGGGTTTGTTGTTGCTGATTGCGGATTTTTAAAAAATGTTCAGATTTTTATGAGATTTAATATCCGAAATGAGTTTAAAAAAATTTAAAATGACGGATAGATCGTTATTCCTTATTTGTATAAAGTTGTTTAGTGTTGTTTTTTTATTGCTCTTTGAAACCTTAAATGACTTGATTTAGAAAAACGGCAAAAAATAGATACTTTGTTCTTGCCTCTACTTTCCGAAAATGCTTGTCTTTTTCATGGGTACAAAATCGTGTTGGTCGGTGTAATAATTCACTTTTTTTTGAACTACTCGTAACAACAAAGTCTAGACTGAAATTGTTGGAAAATTCGTTTTCTTAACCTTTTCTGTCTACGCTATTGAACGTAGTTATTGTAATTATAGAATATTAAGACAAATGGTCAGAGTCAATGCTACAGTGAAGCCTTAAAGAAATCAACTCATCGTGAAAGCAAAATTCATAGTAAATGCTATGAAGAAATCAAGAAACAAGTGCTTGAGCCAAGTTTCAAGTATGTAGATAAATTAGGTAGCACAATAAATTTCAAATTACTACTTGTAATGAAGATATTAAAAAAACACGGTTCTAATTCTTTCACCTTTCTTCACTGCGTTCCATTTAGTTCAATTGCACACCACTTCACTGTAGAAACTTTCCCGACCATATTAAATGACTTCACCAACAAAAGTCTACCCGCTAATGCCTCGCACCAAAATAACAAAAAAAACGAATAAGGAGCTATAAAATTTACCGGTACCACCTGACGCCATCCCTTTATTTTCACACTACACCATTCGGATTTTCTTAAACAACCACGATGTACAAGTATTTGCATTGTTATTGTTTGGCCACCTAATACCAGTGACCACTGTTGCCAACTTGAAGCTTTTCGCACTAAATTTAGTGCTTTTCTTTACTCAAGACGCGAAATTTTTATCGATTTGTGCTTGGTGCGTTTTCAGGTGATTTTGTTTTTAGTTTGAAGACATCAAATCTGTAAGTCTTAACAAAAAGGGGGAACAATTTATACCAATCATAAGTTTTATAAAAAACTTTACAAAAGTCGCAACAAAATCATGTCTCAACAACAATCATAAGCGAGAGAGCATATGTTTACCAACAAAATATGTGGCAACACTTCCAGTCATGTCAAAATTACATCCGGTAATTCGCCATTGCTGGAACCAGGAATCGCCCTTAAGACCTTTAGTTTGGGCTGAATTTGTTTTATTATTTTACGATTATTGAAAAAAGCAGCTGCATCTCGTAACAGTTAAACTAATATCTAA
>NW_023474078.1:0-3577 GCF_013731165.1 Rhagoletis pomonella
TCTAAATATGTAAGTAGCTGTTGTTGCTGCTGCTGCTTGTTGCCGCAGGCATTTGGTTGTTATTGTTTATGTTGTTTTTGGCTGCTCCTGCGATGATATTTGCGCCGCGTAAGTTGCCACATGTTGCCACATTTTTTCATGTGAAATTTTCTAAAATAAAAATATTATGCGCGCTTGCTGGTGGCACATGTGTCGTCGTCGTCGTCGCTTCGTTTGTTGAGTTTGGTTGACTGGTTGATCGGTTGGTTTGCGGCGGTTGATGGTTAGTGGTCACTGCTGGTTGCCGCTGCTGCTGCTGGTGAATAAATAGCTGACAGATAGCGCGGTTCTTAGAAGCGTTACGCGCTCGTAAATATTGTTTATCAGAAATTTTGTAGCTGGCGGTTGGCGTATTGAAGATTTCGCGGAAAATGCGCGATCTTTTATATGCAAATTATTTAAATAGAAAGGAGGGGTGGTAGCTTTATACTTACACATGTATTTATGTAAGTCATTTAGACTAAGGGCTTTGTAAAAGCAAACTGAATTATTTTTAAATTTCTATTACTAAATTAACATTTAGTTAATATGTCTGGAATGGACTTCCAGTTAAAATAATTTACTTCTGGTATGTTTAACCCACTTCCGGTCGAAACAGGTCAACCGGTCAATAATGATTTTGATACTCATCACGGAGTAGCCTTAATCAGTAAAGATGATCGGTGGAGACATTAGTAAAATGTATGGGCATTTATATGAGCAAATCTCACGAGTTGTTTTATAGTTTCACTTCCTTCTCTCGCCAGAAAAAACGCTAAAGCATTTTTATTGCATATATTGGAGTTCCAAAAACAAATACAACAAAAAATAAATAAAGTATTTGAACCGGTTTAGGCTTAAACTTTTATTTAGGCGAAAAAATACCGAAATTTCTCGAAAAAACATACTTTTTTTTTACAAAATTTGGGAAGTTATCAAATAAAATGTTCCTAGTAGAGGCAATGGACGTTTGGCATCAAATCTTCTATACATAGTATAAAGGAAAGTCGAAATTCTTTGTACGCGGTAAGCTCGAAAACTACTGACAGGATTTTCACGACATTTTCTCTAATATATTCCGTATCGACAGGAGTGTCCTTTTTTACTTAGAATTATCATAGGGTTGCCACCTGTTTAAAAAACTATAAAATCCGCATCGTTCGTTGGATTACAAAAGATGAGGTCTCAAATGAAAGGGATTGGCCTCTAGAGAAACACTAATGTTTTTTTTTTGAATAGGGTTGTCACCTATTAAAAAGTTTAAAATTGTCGCCGTTCGTTGGATTAGAAAATGAGATACCAAAATGAAAGTGCATGGCCTTCGCCAGTACAAAAGCTTTAAGTTTTTGAATAGGATTGCCACCTATTTAAAAATTACTATCTTCTATCTATACTAATTATATAAAGAGAAGTCTCTTTTTTTTGTAACAGGTAATCTCGCGAACGGCTGGTCCGATTTTCATGAAATTTTGTATACAAATAGCTTTCGGTAATCACCATGTTTTAGGCTAAAAAAATGTTACTTTTTTCGGGTAGGTGGACCAGGGACCGGTCTATTCGAAAAAATCTTATTATAGTCCGATTTGATTAAAATTTAGTACGTAAGTAGCTTTTTAGCATATATTAGCATATATGACCCAATTTTTTCGGGAAGTGGTCCAGGGACCGATCTATTCGAAGAAATCGTATTTACGGTCCGATTTGCTTAAAATTCGGTACGTAGGTAGCTTTTTAGCATATATTAGCATATATGATCCATTTTGTCCGAGAAGTGGACCAGGGACCGATCTGTTCGAAGAAATCGTATTTATGCTCCGATTTGCTTAAAATTCGGTACGTAGGTAGCTTTTTGCCTGGATAAGCTTATAGATCCTGTTTTCCAATTTTCATGCAATTTCGAATATAAATAGCTTTAAGTAACGACCATATCAAGGGGCGAATTCGGCACTAGGCAAGATTTTTTTGCGCCAATCAGAAACAACGGATACTGTCAAAATATAATTATAATATATAATATATCTCAACTAATATATATTTAGAAAGCCGTTTGTTAGTTTTCGCAAGGCTCGAGAGCAGCTGAACCGATTTTTTTGAAACTGCCACCTACCGCACGTGTCCCAAGGATGGTTTTAGGCTGAAAAAATCTATATGTAAAGGGGGCGTGGCACTTCCCATACAAACCGAATTTCTCATCTCTGAAAGTGTGCATGGTAGAGTTTTGGAAATTGGTATAGAGATATACGAAATCAATCGCATACCCTTGGAGAAAAATTTTAGCTATTGTAAAAAGGGGTGTGACATCTCCCATACAAACCGAATTTTTCATACTGCTTATCTCTGGAAATTTTTTGGTAGAGTTCTAGAGTTTTGTATGGAGATGTACGAAATAAATCGCATACTCTTGGAGAAAACTTGGAACTATTGGAAAAGGGGGGCGTGGCATCTTCCATACAAACCGAATTTTTCATACTGTCTATCTTTGGAAGTGTTCATGGTAGAGTTCTGGAACTTGGTATGGAGATATACGAAATCAATCGCATACTCATGAAGAAAGGGCAGCTGTTGGAAAGGGGGGCGTGGCACCTCCCATATAAATCGAATTTTTATACTGCATATCTCTGAAAGTATTCATGGTACAGTACTGGAACTTCGTATGGAGATATGTATATAGTTGAAATCAAGCCCATACTCATGGAGAAAATTTGAAAAGGGTTGTGAGGCCTACAAACCTACCGATCTTTAGCTATCTTTGAATGAATTTTTTTATTCTTCTGTAGGTGTGTTTGTGAGTGAAATCCTCCTAAATGGTTGTACGGATTTTAACGAAACTTTTTGTGTATTTGAATGGGTCTCTGGATGGTTTAGTTTCACAATTTAATCCGACAGTTGGCGCTGTAGTTGAGTTATTACTAAAAATCTTATTTATGATCCGATTTGGCTAATGTTTTAAATATGTATGCAATACTATTGCAAAAACATGCTGCCAAGTGGTGCTGAAGTCGCGATATTACTAAAAATAGCCAAGTGAGAAAAGGGGCCGTGAAGGTCAGATTAAATCGACCTGTTGCACCATTGAGTATATCGACGGTCCTGCGTTGCAATTGGCCCAATGGATGTGATTTTCCAATATTATTATGCATTCAAACTTTTAAGGTATTTCGTCTGAAATAAGTATATGTATATTGCATTTCTGTAGAACAATGGTTCGGACCAATTTTGAAATTGCCACCTACTATACTGTAAAGCTGCTAGGACATTCACTATAGAACCGGGTCATTGTTGCCGCCAGGGAGTGAAGAGGAAAAAATTTATTTCGCTTTGCGAATAACCGTGCTATGAAATGCCGCACAACTGGAGAATTTCAAGAACGGATATAACAATTTCCTTAGGTTATTTAAAGCGGAAAATGACCACCAAACCTTAATCTTAGCAGACAAATGTGCCAATGAAAATCGTAAACGTGAATTGTTGGTGAAAATGTTGGGACCAAAAAGTTTCAATAAAGTACATAAAAATTTTGGGCGGGACGAAGTTCGCCGGGTCTGCTAGTACATAGTAT
>NW_023474079.1:0-3577 GCF_013731165.1 Rhagoletis pomonella
AAAAAGTTAAAAATCCCAATATAGTCCTAATTTTATAATGGTTCCTTAATATATTTTAACTACATTGCATTTGAGTATGGAGAAGCAACTATCTGAAATTATTTGACATAAATAATTTACTAAGTATAGCCTTGTTTGTAGATGCAGTTAAAGAAAATACATGAAAAGGCACAATTTTTTTTTTAATTCAAAAAAATTTAAATATTTCAAAAACGGTGACACTTTTACCTGAAAAATGTTTGCTTATCAGGGACCTCATCACCCCACCTGCCTTCTCCTCAAGTTTGGCAGGTTACTTCTGGGACACCCTGTATGTATGTCTGTATATGCAGTTTTTGGCGACAACATCTACATATTCGTTTAAAATACTACTAAAAAGGTATATAGTTGTATGATAAAGTTGTGCACAAACACAACTTACCTAAACACATGTATACATACGGCAAATGAGTTCCACATGTAGTATTAAATATCCAATATATATACTTAGATAATTTAGTAATTACATAATTACAGTCAATTAACGTATTATTTATATTTAATAAGCGTCTCTTTTGGAAGAATCTATGCTATTCACCGCATCCACAGATTAAACATCCATGCATATACTGTATGTACATTATACATGTGCATATTTATATGATGTAGGTATGGATGTATGCAATTTATTAATATCAATTTGTACACATGTTTGTACATGTGTACACATGCATGTATTTTATGAACCTGCCGTATTTGATCTAGTGATTTTTTGTATCTTATTCTAACAGTATTGTATCTTTATAAGGACGCAAGTTACCTTTACTGAGTAACCTGTTGAATCGGACTTACATCTACTTGGAGTCAGGTCATAACTAATTTTATTGCCCAGATACTTACATAGATGCGTATGAATGAACATACAAATGTTTGTAAATATGCATTTTGATTAAGTCTAAAGACAGAAAAAATTGCTTTTTTTAATTGCGTAACAAAATTATAGGAAAGTACAAAAGTATTGAGCATTTTTTGATTCTCTCTACTTTCTTAGTAATTACTTTCTACTTATTAATTTTGTATGTTGTTCCTCATTTTTTGATAGATTTTTAGCTTAGATGTTTTTTTTTAACTTTTTCTTAGGTATAGGTAGTTATGAGTATACATATTTACGATTATATGTTCTTTTGTATATAATTAATTATTTGTCGCGTAGAAACAATTGAGAGGACGGTCATTAAAACTAAACAAATTCTTTGCTTGCCTTTGTGGCGACGATGGTATTAGCTACTTATGACTACTTACGTAAATTGTGGTCTATACAATTTAGAATTTACTTACCTAGCAATGCTTACTAGCTTTCTAATTTACACAAGTACCCTGATATTCAAGTATAATTTTTGATTATTCATTTAGACTAGTTGTTCCTTGCTTGTGTGGTTATTAGTTTTAAATTGTTTTATACAATTTTATTTATCTGCGTTTGTCCTCATTAACTATGTAGAATAGCTATGTTCCTCAGTTCTTCCCTCTTTCGTATTTTTTCACCTTAGTGTCTGTTCCATTTTCTCTCAAAGAAAGCGCGACAAACACCTCGTTGTGGGGCTCATTTGTGATTTTATCAGAAAAATAGGAAGATTTTTGGCTCACCGTGAAAATCTGCGCTATTCTTCGGTAAATATCAGTAGATCGTCTGGATCTACGAAGTGTTTTGTTGGAATTTCTTTTTTTGCTATCTAATATTCTTTTGAAATTTAATTATTATCGATATACATGAAATACTCAACTAACCTTCACTATGAGAATGAAATAAAGCATTTATACACATTAAGCTATAAAAGCCAAGGGTTACATAGAAAACCAACTTTGTAAAATTTCGTATTACTACATTATTGTTTTTTATTAATACGAGTATCTGTGTACATATTTTTTTTTTCGTTTTTGATTTTCCCGATATGTGAAACTATCGTTGGTTTGTGTTCGAGATTTCCGAAGAGTTCATTGTAAAGAGGGATTCGTGATATGTTTGACTTTATTAACACCATAAAGGAAATAATATTTTTTTTTATTTGACTACCGACATGTTTTGCCTTAGGTAGGTAAGCAAATATTAATCATGTTTTATTTCATTAGGCAAGTAATTAACTACTGGTGAAATGAGAATTCAAAATTCGATTTTCCTTGAACGAACTTGGTGTTTATTTGATGAATTTGAATCTCTAAACATTTTTGAAGTAAAAGTCGGCAATATGATGAGTCATATGACGATATATGAGCCGTTCAGTGCACAAATTTATTATCTCCATAAACCAAAAGTTGGGAGATGGGATCAAATAATGTACCTTATTTTTTAAAATTCCATTTATATAATAAAATCAAATAAATAATGTTGTTATAAATATTATGTACTATTGTAAGCATGGGCGTACGCAGGTACGGGCTTGCGCCCCTCCTCAAAATCAAAAATTAAACCATTACTAAAACAATTTATCGATAGACACTCGAAGACTATTGTTTAAAAAAACAAGTACTTTTTAGCAAAAAACAAAATCGACTTCAATTCTCATGTAAAACTTTGAGATTACCGTTAATTTCTTCATGATTAAATAATCGGATCTAACCCAGTATGGGAACTCCTCTGAGGCACCAGAAAAAGGATTATCGAAATCGATTAATGTGGTCCAAAGTTATGTGGTAACATACATAAAAAAAATATACCGATGAATTGATAACCTCCTCCCTTTTTAGAAGTCGGTTAAAAAGAGCAAAATTAATGAGGTAAATTATTAAAATATATTATTATTTTTAATAGCTATATTTTAAATTTTCTAATAAAATTTACATTAAAAAATCTCAGCCCCCCCATAAATTATGGTATGCGTACGCTCATGATTCTACGTTAAATAATGTTATTATAAACGTAATAAGTTATGACTAGGGATGCCAATTTTCGGGGTTTTATCGATCCCGGGATTTTCGGGATCTGAAAATACAATCCCGGGATCCCAGGATTGTCCCGAAATTCAGGTAAAAGTGCAACACATCTGTGATCATCCTATTATAGTATTTTAAATCAGATTGATACAACAAAAAAAAGTACAATTTATTGTAATTCATTTACATATTTATTAAGGCTATAAATCAGTATTTTCAATCAACAAAAAACAAACATAAAATTTGACAAACATATATGTATGTTAATAATATTGTGCATAGATTTTTTTTCAATATTCAGAATATTTTTCATGGTATTTTTTTTTTGTTAATTTAAAAAAAATATATACGTATGTGCAATTTTGAAGTTGCTTAAACATCCCGTTGACATTTTATATATTTTTTTTTGCCACAAAAAAATTCGTTATTAGGAAGAAAATGCCCAACATCGTCAGTAAAAAAACTCAAAAATCAAGGGAGTTTTTAGCAACTTTAAAATTGCACTTTATTGTATTAAATTAAATGGGCTATAAAACTGCATAATAGAATTTTTTTTTAAAATTGTGATTAAAAAGTTTGTATTTTTATGATAATTTGGTGAACTTAAACCAACTTTCTCTAAAGTGTGAAATTGTGATTTACATGATTTTTGTTGTAAAATGAGCTA
>NW_023474080.1:0-3576 GCF_013731165.1 Rhagoletis pomonella
CAGCGAAGTGGCGAATCGATGACGGCTGTAGCAGAAAAAATATGCATTACCTTTTTTAAACACATTAAAGCTGTAAAAATATTTCTGCAAAGCAACGCTAATATTTGTTTAATAGTTTTGCGCGTACTAAACCAACCGTAGAAATAGAGAAACAAAAAACTAAAAATAAAATTTAAGCTGAAAAATAGAAATAAAGTAATAAGCAATGCTAAATTTATTTTTCTTGCTACGACACGTATTGTTGGTTGTGTACGAGTATGTACATACGTATGCACATATGTATGCACATATTTAGACTGGCGATCAAGACTGAGTGAATGGTGATTTTATTTAATATTCACAGTGCGGGTGTTCACACTTGCTTTATAATGAGGTTATCTGGTTAATAATTTTTATTCAACAGTATATTTGATTGTTTTAAACTTAATAAAATATGTAACCGCATAACCAAATAACCAGTCAGATGTTTTGTAAGTAATTTTTTTTTTTTATTTTAAATTTCGAGCTTTATACAAAATTTAGTAAACACTAACAACAAATTTTTATAAAAATTTGTATAATCTGAATTTTTAGAGAAAAACGCTTGTGGAAGAAAAAAAAAAAATAAATAAAAAATTATGCAAGTCAGCAAAAAAAAAATATTAAAAATCAACTCATAAAATTTTTAGCCATTTAAATCTTGCATTTCATGAGCTGCATACCCAAAAATTTTCTAGAAATTCAGATTAAAAAAATCTAAATTTTTAAGGAATTTTTTGAATTTTTCTAAATTTTGAATAAAATTTGATTTGCTTTTAGTTAAAATATATTATATATATAAAATTGTATCTTAAACAAGTAATTTTTAGCAAAAAAAAAACCGATTTGAACTCTCATTTAAAAATATATATATATATATATATATCATGATCCACTGATCGGATCTTAACCAGATTAGTATGAAACCACCTCTGAGACACTACCTTTCTGATGCAAAAAGAATTATCGAAATCGGTTGACGTGGTCCAAAGTTATGCGGTAACATACATAAAAAAAAAAAAAATATTCCGACGAACTGATAACCTCCTCCTTTTTTGGAAGTCGGTTAAAAATTGTTATGAATTAAAAAAAGTCACCATTCACGCAGTATGATCGCCAGTGTATATACATACATATGTATATACATAGGTAGTATCTATTTATAGACATTTTGTAGCAAACCATGGCTTATAAGTGCGTACTTGCATATACAAAATAATCGTGTATACATACATACATATGGTACCATACCATTTTTTTCGCGCTTCTTCCCACTATTTTTACAAGCCATTAAATAATAATTTCTGTGATTTGCTCATCGTGGCATCCAAACGCAGACGCCCTCGCGTTATTGCAAAGAAACAAGTCGTTACCAGGCGCCTAAATTACATGTCAAGTGAAATGGTTTTATTTTTTACTTTACCCAGACGCTTTTATGTCAATACATTTGTCAATCAATTTGTTCAATCAATCGCGATGGTCAAATAAAAAACAGCTGCGAGAAGGCCAGACATACATAGAGCGAAGACACTTGAGAACGCTAGAATAACTATTAACCTGTGTGTAGTATTGTGTGGAAAAAATACTCGCAATTTGAAAAAAAAACTGCGAGTTTCGATTTCATGTGACCTTCATGCCTCACATGCTCTGTACCGAAAGGAAAAAATATATAAAATAAAATCCACCCACACTTTTCCCCGCCGCTTTCATTAGGCTGGCAGGCCATTTTTAATTTGTACTTGCTAATACTTGGTGATAAGGTAATCAGAATGTGTACATATGTACATACAATAAATGAAAACACATTAGGCTTTCCGGTGCCGCAAATGTACTATATACATACGTATATATTTTATGTACAACGCATTAAAACAGGCGTACGTGAATATGCTTCACCTTCAGATTGGGTGCGTAGTTCGAATTTGCAGATATGCACAGTTTTTTTTCTTAAATATTAGGTTAGGTTAGGTAGAACTGGGTGGCTATCGAAAAGTCTCACATAGACAGATATTTTCGACCATAGAGCTACCAGATAAAAGTACCTAAAAAAGTAAAAGTTCATAATGAGTGCCGATTTTTTAGAACCCATATTTTGTAGCTTGCGCTGGGCTAGTGCTATACGCCTTCCCAAAGCGCACTTCCTACAGTTATCGCTACTCGCCTAACCCATTTAAAGAGCGTGGTTAGCTAACAATTTGTGACAAGTTATGAGACCCAACAGAAGTCTACAGTCATTCCTCGTTAGTCTAACTATAAGTTTTGTTAATTTCAAATCATGTGACCGAAGGGTGGCCGTAAATACTTTGAATCCACGTTATTGTGACCACCTTTTATCCGCCTCTTAGAACATGCCTAAGTGGCATTTCTTAGTAAGAGCCAGCCTGTAGAGAGATAGGATAGGTGTAGAAGGAATTGGCGCCAGTTGGCATAGAAGAGAAACGACTGGCGTGCTGTTTTTGACTCGACCAAAATCGCTTACGCGCCAAGAAAGAAGAAGAAGTAAGACAGGAATTTCTAGTAGCACTCTTTCCTTTGTTAGAGCATCCTTCCTTTCGTTTCCCTCAATGACTCTATCCCAGGTACCCAGTAAAAGTGAATTTTCCTAGGTGATCCTAAGATTTTTAGTTAATTTATGCATTCTAGGACACTTCCTTTTAACCAAACCTAATCTAACCTACATTACTTTTAGTCGCTTTGCCCGCTGGTTAGCAACAAAAACTACATTTATCCATCCATATATCGATGGCTGAGTGGAAGATCGACCTATCTCGGCAGCCAGTTTAAAAACGCCCTATCTCAGAAAACTTTTCAAGAACGCCCTACTTCAGAATTTGATTGAAAAATGACTTATTTCAGAATTTTATTGAAAAACACCCTATCTCAGAATTCGGTTCAAAAACGACCTATCTCAAACGAAAATACATTGAAAATAAGCTGAGATAGGGCGTTTTTGAATCGGCAGCTGAGATAGGGCGTTTTTCAATCAAGTTCTGAAGTAGGGCGTTCTTGAAAAGTTTTCTGAGATAGAGCGTTGTTCAAAAATTTTCTGAGATAGGGCGTTTTCGAACTGGCTGCCGAGATAGGTCGATCTTCCACTCAGCCATCGATATGTATATGAACATACTTGTGTACTATACATATGTGCGTATGCCTTTAGCGGGGTGTTGAGTAATATTTACCACTCCACTGTATGCCGTCCAGTCAAAACACATGACTCAAGGCATTTAGTAGAATGTATACATATGTAGATAGTACGTATGTGGCTCCAATATAATTACGACACCGTTTTATTTGTGGAAAAAAACTTTTAGCAAGTGATTCACAAATCCTCTACCGGGATGAATGAAATACGAAGAAAGACGTCGGTCAGCGGCGCTAAAAAAGCTGACGTCAATAGCTTCTTGGTAGAATTTTGTTAGTAGGCGGCAAAATAGAAACAAAAACGCATTTGTTGTCACTAATTCGTCTCATTATAAATTTGTTTATACGCGGTAAGCATATTTATTTGACTTACCGCTATTAAGAAATCTATCTTCAGGATGCGATTTTAGACAGTGA
>NW_023474081.1:0-3576 GCF_013731165.1 Rhagoletis pomonella
ACATCTGTTAGATCTCACCTAATGGAGGACTTAGGAGAGCGCTGACGAATTAGCAAGGTGCAGCTCAGCGCTGAATGTGTCCCACGCAAAAACTACCGAAATATATCACTTGAAGGCCGGTTTTAAACTACGCAGCACCAGTGTGGTCGCCGGGGACTAGTAGGACGCAGTGGACGAAGCTACAGACTGTACAGAACACCGCACTCAGAACAGCGACAAGATGTGCCTCCTGATGTCGCCAGAACATCACCTCCACGACGAGGCACAAATGCTCCCCATAAAGGAGCACAACATAATGCTCTGCAAACAGTTTCTGATCGGGAGCCACAGAAGTGGCCACCCGAACAGACAGCTGCTTTCAGATGAGCCCTCGCCTAGGCACGTCAGGAGGCATCTATGTATATGAACTGACGGACGAAATCCAGAGGTTCGTCAAGCAGCCTCTGGACCCGTCAGCTTACCGACTGGCCCTGAACGGCATTCACAGGGCACACCACCACCGGACATAGACGAGTCGGAGATTCATCTGCCTCGGGAGACACGAACAACAATAGCCCAACTTCGCTCTGGTAGGTTAAACTCATACCTGAGTAGATTGAATGACGATGTGCAAATGAGTGTCCGGCATGCGGAGAGACCCTACATGACTCGAAACATCTCTTCACATGCCCGGAAAACCCTACAACCCTAACGGCTTTGTCCCTGTGGACCGACCCGATAGAGGCTGCACGCTTCCTAGGGCTGCCGTTAGTGGAACTTGATGACAACGACTGAGATATCAACCGATCTGGGCGGGATTGTTGTAGCCGCTACAACAACAACAACAACAACTTGAAGGCTAAGCAGAATGTTTAAGAGTGCAACTGCCTCTCTGTATGACGTACTGAAATTCATTAAAGCCGCCAAATGGCTGTAGGTTGTACGAGTTGTCACCAGGGTGACAATCCACTTAAGCCAACCAAACATTCATCTAAAGTGTCAATGTTTCTATTTTCATAAGATTGTAACCGTCTGCTTGATATTAATTAATGTTATACATAAATTTGTATTATTTTTTGATGTTAAAATACAAGGGTTATTTATTTCTTGTACCGGCAATTAAGTATGGAGCAAATGTTTTTAATTGCATATTTTACTTGTTTATAGCGGCTATTTTTGAATTTTGAGTGCATATTATATGCGAATATTTTCGATTTTTTAGTGCATGAGATTCCGAGCCCTACTTATTATATATGTATATAAGAAACTGCAAAGAAGAAATGGATATAAGAAAGCTTTTTGCCTGTACCAAGTCTAACTTAATGCAATAGCTATACAAAAGCAAATTTAAATAAGAAAAATGCTTAAATGAAAGTATTTTCTAGAACCAAAGATTAAAGTATAAGAAAGTTTTTACAAGTCTGACCTGCCGATAACACATTTATATTTACACCGTCGGAAAAAACCCAAAAAATTTCAAAACACGCGAAACAATTAATACACTCACGAAACTAAGACCAAATGTAGTAAAAATGCTTATTATTTTTCTCTACCGTCAGGATTTTTTGTTTAAACGATTTTGAAATTTCTAATTCATGTTTAATTTAAAAAATTCAGCGCAACTTATTTTACGTGTGGGTGAAAGAAAAAAGTATATGAAGTTAAAAAAACTAAATTTTTTTTGGTTCACAAGGACGAATAGATATCGAAAATGCCCTTTTAATTAAATGAATTTTTTAAGCCAACTTGTTTAAGGACGAAACTCCAAGATGTGGTCGCGGTTATATAGTCATTTACATATATTAAACAAAAAAAAAAAAAAATACGGCAAATATTCACGGATATTAAAGGATAAAATTTTAAAAGGACATTTTCAATACCTCTTCATCTTTATGCAGCAAAAACTTTAATGTTTTAATTCTACATTATTTGAAACTCATATTGTTTTTCTACATTGCACTTTATTTTGTAAACAATTTTTTTAATTAATCATAATTTTGAAATTTCGAAGTCCTTTTAAAAAAATCCTGACAAGAGAAAAATACTGAAAACTATGTTTTGCTATTTTTTTCAGGACTTAGTGCCAATCTGGCAAAAACGGTCATGGTTATCCTTTCAAAGAAAACGAAAGCTGTCCGACTACAACCTCCTTCCTTGAACGGCATCGCACTGCCTTTCTCGGAGGAGGTATGATACGTAGGCGTTAGTCTTGACAGAAAGTTAACTTGGCGGTGCAATATAGAAGAGCGTTGCAAGAGAGCAATAACTGCTGTGTGTGGGGTAATTAAACCAGGAACGTGAACCGGATGAAAAATTTTGTCGGTTCGGTTCAGCGGTTCGAACCGTTTTTGCACTTTTGGATTGGTTCCTCAAAGCGGTTTTTTTGGTCTTTGAACCGGGGTTTCGGTTCGGTTCAAACGGTTCGAAAAACAAACAAGTAATAAAGTCTAAGTTCGGGTGGAGCCGAACATTAAATACCCGGCGCAAGTATTAAATATATGATTTTCACCTTTCCGAGAGCCACCGCAACATGGTAGGCGGGGTGTATCAATTTTCAGCAATTAAGCGTCCTTAAATTTCGAAATATTGAAGTTTCAAGCATTTCTGAAATTTACCGTTATAAGAAAAGCGGCCTCAATTTTAGTCTGATTTCAATAATTTTCAACGTTTTGCTTTTATTTGGCAAGCACAATAGCCATACCGAGTTTGGTATAAATTGGTAGAACGGTTACCGAGATACATATATGTGATTATAAGTGGGCGATGCCACGCCCATTTTCCAAAATTTTATCATACACGTATTTCTTATGTCTTTCTGTCACATGGTAGGTATTACCATGTTTAACAAAAAGAAACAAGTAAGAAAGTCTAAGTTCGGGCGGAGCCGAACATTAAATACCTACCGCTAGATAGTAAGCCGGGGTGTATCAAATTTGAGTAAATTAGCGTCCTTTAATTTCGAAATATTGCAGTTTCAAGCATTTCTGAAATTTACCGTTATATGAAAAGCGGCCGTAATTTTACTCCGATTTCAATAAGCACAATAACCACACCGAGTCTGGTACAAATTGGTAGAACGGTTACCGATTTCCATATATGTGATCATAAGTGGGCGGTGCCACGCCCATTTTCCAAAATTTTATAATAAACGTATTTCTTGGTAAAGAATTGTTGCAAGCATCAATTTTCAATAAATTAGCTTCAATATTTACCGATTTATCCAGATGGCTGCGTTTCTTTATTCATTCCGGATAATCCCATTTCACAGCCAGAATAAACAGAATGCGATTGAAATATTCGTTAACATATCATCAGGAACGTTCTAAAGAATAAGTAAACAAAAAAGTTTATTCCAAACGTTCAGAAAGAATAAAGAAATGCAGCCTATATGTAATACTCCTATATTGGCAGTAAGAGCTAGTACCGTCCGAAAACACTACAGTAGAGATATATCAATAAACACGTACGAAAGAAAAGGAACACATACGTTTTGTAACGAAGCGTTTTGCTTGCCCCGATGCTTCTTCTAAAATGCTGGGGTATACTCGCCGTGTCCAGGGTTCGTTACAATGAATTTGTAGTTTCGGGCTCTGGTAG
>NW_023474082.1:0-1771 GCF_013731165.1 Rhagoletis pomonella
ATGTCCATACCTGTTGATGAACTAGGAGCCTTTTGCTGTTCTTCAACCTTACCGGATGTCTGCTGCAAACCCTTCGACGAACAATCAGCCTCATCCTTCTGTTCGTACTTCGTTAATGTCGTATCGTCCTCACGATGGAAGTCGTATTTGTCAACGTCGATACCTTCTTTTTCCGTAGCCTCTCGCAGCCGTGATAGTAACTCTACTTTCCTTTCGGAGGTTGCTAAATTTCGCTTCTCCAACTCCTGTTTGAGTTCCTCGATCTTTAGGTCTTGAATTTTTGCCATTTTCAAAAGTTTGTCCTTCGGGATTTATTTAACAATCCCACTTCTGACACCAATTGTTACAATTATCCTTGAAGCCTCGAGGGATTTCCCACAATACAATATGTATCACTTTTTTCATTTAAGTATCAAAGCATCAATATAGAATAAAACCAATAATTTTTATGAATAACCATTTTCCAAAACAATTTAACATTTATTGCACGAGCAAGTTGAAAGCGATTTGCGTAATTTCAGTTGCAGTTACACCTTGCAATTTTTATTGCCGAAAGTGATTTCTGCAAATCTGCAAAAAGGACTTTCTGACTCTTTACAGGGGAAAGTAGACTTTCGATTTCGCATTTTGACAGCAAAATGCGTAGAAAAAGAGCTAACATTATAACGTTTAACCACACCTTTAGTCTGGTAAACTATGTTTATCAACAGCTGGTTCGTAGCTTTTTTTCCTATAAAAAAATAAATGGTAACCAAAAATTTAAGGAATTTTATTTACTCAAATGCGTTATGCCTTTCGGCAGCGGGCGGATTCAAAATTGGATGGATATCGTACAGCTGATTGCAGTTTTCCAACTACTAGAAAAATTATCAAGCTTCCACCACGATAATTCGGTAACCGGTAAAGGTGTTCTTACACGATATGTATTTGCATCTGTGAATGTGACTTTTTCAATACATATGCAATTGCTTATGTCTGTCAAATTCACAATCTTTATTTAACTATTTAAAAATACGTTATTTGAAAACGAAATAAACTACACTCAGATGATTTTATCTGCGTATCAGATGAAAATAAAAACATTTCTATTTCGTATGTACGTGCATCTGCTTTATACAGAAACAAATCTAATTTGCCTTTACACGATATGTGACACTTCCATATGTAAAAAGTGGCATGTGCACATGCAAATACATATCGTGTAAGAACGTTTTATATCCAAATCCCAATGTATGATAACACGTTTTTCCAGTAAGCTTAGCATCTTTGCTGGTGGCGCTTACAACCTTTTGAATGTATGTAATAAATATAACAATAAGGTTTATTTTCCAAATTTTTTTATTTCGATGTATCAAAGAAGAAGGTTCAATTCAATAACAGAGCCGGACAAAAGTATTGGCACAGAGAATTTTTCGCAATGAATGGAAAGTTTATTATTCTAATTTCTTTTCACTAATTTTTATTGAAATATAGTTCATACTACAACAAAGAACATAAAAATAAAATCTTTCAACTGTGTGCAAAACTGATGAAAATTCAATAAATTTTCGTACTAGTTTGCAACTCTCAAATCAGATTTTTCAGAAAAGTTCTAGTTATGCACTCGGTTGCCGTTTTGGTCCAAATGGACCAAATTTGGTATATTTCTTTTCGTTTGGTCCATTGGTCCAATTCTTTTGAAAATGGTCCATTTCACAAGCCTTTGGTTAGGTTATTGTCACCCTTTCACTTCATGCAATAGTTTCTCGTTTTCAATTTTTTGTATCCCTAT
>NW_023474082.1:1871-3576 GCF_013731165.1 Rhagoletis pomonella
TTTTTTTTTTTTTTTTTTTGTTTAATTTTTTCGTGCCGAGTAGTGGAAACAGGAGTTTGTTAAGTGTCGAGATCTAAAACTATTCAGCTACAGAATCAAATTCATCAGCTGATTGGATATGCTAAAGATAGTATTTCAATTATTGAGAGTGGAAATAATAGTTTTCTTTATAGTAAAAATCGAGTCCGATACGTCAAACGTGCTGGAATGACAGTTAAAATCTTGACATAAACCACGGAAGGATTCGTTTAGTTCAAAATTAGTTTTGCATGGCTTTAAAAATAGAGGTCGAAAGTGTCTTGACACTCGAGAAGGAACATTAAAATTTACCTCAGCCAGGAGGGCCGGGCTATTAATCAAGCCTGTCATTAATTTTACGATAAATATTATACCCAGCATTTCTCTACGACTTGCGAGTGTAGGCAAATTTATGAGCTTTAGACGACTTGTGTAAGGGGGGAGATTGTAATCTGAATCCCAGTTAAAATTACGCAATGCAAAAAGCAAGAATTGTTTTTGAATTGATTCAATCCTTTCTGAATGAACTTGGTAGCGGGGATTCCAAACAATAGATCCGTATTCTAGTATAGGTCTAACTAAACTGGTAAAAAGAGCTTTTGTAACATAAGGATCTTTGAACTCTTTTGACCATCGCCTTACAAATGCAAAAACGCCTTTGGCTTTATTGACTGTAACATTAATATGATGGTTGAAATTGAGTTTGGAATCCATTGTGATACCAAGATCGACAAAATTGGATACCTGCTCCAGATTATAATTTGATATTGAATAAACAGCTGGTTGAACAGCCCTCCGAGAGAAACACATAACTTTACATTTTTGAAGGTTTAGTGGCATATAGTTTGTATTACACCAACTAACCACGTTGTTCAGATCCGCTTGTAACAAAGACCTTTCTTCGATAGAGGACAATGTTTTAAAAAGTTTCACATCATCGGCATACATTAAAATTTTTGAATGTTTTATTATAGAAGAAATATCATTAATGAATATCAGGAACAGAATCGGACCAAGGTGGCTTCCCTGAGGAACTCCTGAAGAAACTTTAATGATGTTGGAAGAACAATTATTAACAATAACTCTTTGTGTTCTATCAGAGAGGTAAGATGAGATCCATTGAAGGAGACTGGGCTGAAAGCCGATTAGGTCGAGTTTACGGATGAGTAACGAGTGACATACTTTGTCAAAAGCTTTACTGAAATCGGTGTAAATTACGTCGGTGTGAGCATTTTCTCTAAAACCGTTTGAGACATGAGTTGTAAACTCCAATAAATTAGTAATAGTAGATTTTCCTTTAGAAAACCCGTGTTGAGATTGTGTAATTGAAGAAGATATAGAATATGTCAGCTGGTTAACAATAATTGCTTCGAATAATTTGGGGATAGCGGAGAGTTTCGCTATGCCTCGATAGTTTTCTATAGACGACCTGCTGCCGTTTTTGTGAAGTGGTATTATGAAAGACTCCTTCCAGGCTGACGGAAAAACGCCATGTTTAAGTGACAAATTGAATAGAGTTGTTAAAGGCTCGCAGATGTTCTCAGCGCAGTTTTTAAGAAAACAGGTCGGAATATGATCAGGTCCAGGCCTAAATGACGCTTTTAAGGTTTTTAAAGAGTGTAAAACTTCATCGGAAGATATTACTGGAATATAAGCAGAGTTGATTGGACAAAGCTCGTACGGATAG
>NW_023474083.1:0-3576 GCF_013731165.1 Rhagoletis pomonella
CGATTTGTATGACACTTTTTGTGTATATTTGGAAATATATGAAATAAATCGCATACTCATGGAAAAAAATTGATGTTATTGGAAAACCGAATTTTTCATGCCGTATATCTCTGGAAGTGTTCACGGTAGGGTACTGGAACTTGGTATGGAGATATATAAAATCAATTTGAAAAATGGCCGCGGGGAACAGGTCGTAAAGTATGGCTGACTTTCAAAACGTCAATTGCTTTGCATACGTACAAAGTAGAATTTTCCATAACGCCGAACTACAAAATATTGACAATGTATACTCTTCCAAAACGCAGCGTATCAAAAACAAAGCTGATGCTTCGTTTGTTATTGGTTACCATTAAAGTTCAAAAAATGGAAAGTCCATTGCTATATGCAATGTATATTAGAGCGTCTCGCCTCACAGGCAAAAAAAGAAAAGTTCGCCCTACACCCCCACATATGATGTGTTTTTGAAAAGCATTTACAAAAAAATAAATATTTTTTTTGGACAACCCTATCAGTCGCCTAATTAAATTTTTCTTCATATCTTCGGCATTTATAGTCGGATTTTAAAGTGTGATACACCAATGTTTTTGCCTCGCGGAGGGGTTTTTTCCTACGGAAGCTCAATGACCTCATGCGCTCCGTTGTGGTACTTACCCACCAGATCTCAGTTTCTACCACCCTAATATACCGCCCTAATGACAGTAAATTAAAAATCGTCAAAAATAATTAATCTTTTGTGAAAGAAGTATTTCGATTAGTTCAGTAGAACCCGAAATAAAACACATTTTATTTTTAGCTGAAAAACATAACAATATCGTTACTAATATGCTTGTTTATTTATTTTTTGGGTACTGTTTATTGTATTGGGGTGACCCGATCCAAAAAAAAATTCCACACTCTTGTAGTCAAGGGTCTACCCATTATTTCAACACCCACTTTTGTAATTTTTGTAGAAAGGTGTTCTCTGCAAAAGGTGTTCAGACCCCCTTATTTGGCAACACAGAAAGTATAATTCTACTTACTGAGGGTTATAATCCCTAAGTGCTCGATAACATTAAAAAACCTGGCTGACTTTGTTGTGAAAGTTTATGCACCTTTCTGGTTTCTGATTAAAAGTAAACCACTAGCAATTCACGGATGTCGTCACGTTTTCAACTACATAACATGGATTCGTCAATTGCCAGAAGACATTCAAAATATTTTCCGCCCGTTCATAAAAAATAACGCGTACTTTCTACACCCAGAAAATGTTTTGATACCGATGATAACGGATACGGATGGATACACAAGCCCACAGAGCAGCAAATGGATGCGTTCGTCAAATGTTTGGTCCGCAAGTGGATAATTTTATAAATTTCGAGAGTGACAACTATTTCAACGTAATAAATTGGGATAAATTCGAACCGACTGAACTGCCATGCTTGCAGTTCTTCAGGAAGCATTACAATATTTCAAGGAAATAATTGAATTACCAGGTTAGCACAATAGAAAAACATAAATTTTTTCTTTGCTAAACTTATCTTTTTCACAGCTCGTCCATGTCATTCGCAAAACAACTAGCGTTTGGTTCATATAGTTCATAAATCTGCAATGGCGGTCACCGATGAACAACGCATGGGCCATATTTTATCTAAACTCGGGAGCCGACCGAAATACAGCCAGCTTGAATCCCGCCGAAATTTTATGGACTAAAATTTCCGTTACAAAACAATCAAGTCACAAGCTGTTGTGTGCGAGCGGAGAAAAGTAATAAAAGTTGGGTTTTTCCTTATGGTTGTCCAACTAAAAATAAAATGTGTTTTATTTCGGGTTCTACTGAACTAATCGAAATACTTCTTTTGCAAAACATTAATAATTTTTGACGGTCTTTAAATTACTGTCATTAGGATGGTGCGTTAGGGTGGTAGCAACTGAGATCTGGTGGGTAAGTACCACTATGGAGCACATGAGGTCAATGAAAAAAACCCCCTCTTTGAGACAAAAACAAATGTCGAAGATATGAAGAAAAATGTAATTGGGCGACTACTAGGGTTGTCCAAAAAAAAAAATAGATTGTGTTTAAATGCTTACGGCGAACTTTCTTTTTCGATACGGTCTAATGTATATGGTTGCAATGTGTCGCAACTATGCGTATCCAAACATTGTATTGATACGTTTTGGGAGTCAGCCTATACTAGCAGACCCGGCGAACTTCGTATTATTTTTTACTGAAATATTTTGGTCCAACATTTTCACCAACAATTCACGTTCATGATTTCCAGTGATACATTTATCTGCTAATATTACGGTTTGGTGATTGTCAGAAGGTATATTTCCATTATCGTCTTTAATAACCTAACGAAAGTGTATGTTCGTGAAGAAGTTCTTGAAATTCTCCAATGAACTGGCGTTTCACAGCACGGTTAATCGCAAAATGAAATAAATTTGAAGAACTTTTCCCCATTCACTCCCTGGCAGCAACTATGATCCGGTTCGATGGTGAATCTGTCCTCGAAACTGTATGGTATAGTTGGTGGCAATATAAAAATTAGTGAGAACACAAGACTTATTTCAGTCGAAATACCTTCAAGCTCTTATCAAGGAGCGCAATGGTTCTGATGGTAGATTTAATGCTGGTCATTTGAGATTGACCCCTGGACATCTCAATCCTGGTGTATCTGAATGAAGCTCGCATATCACGTTCATTGGGCCAATCGGAACACACGGGAGGTCGGCATACTCGGTGGTACAGCACGTCGATGTAATCGGACATTCGCGTCACTTTTTCTCACTTGACGATTTTTAGAAATAACTCGGCCCCAGCGTCACCCGGCGGCTGTTTTTTGCAATAGTGTTGCCCTTACCGTTACCAATAGATACATACATAAGTATCTCGAATATAAGTCAGATCGGATCATAACTAAGATTTTTAACAATAACACGACTCCAGCGCCACCTGGCAGGTCAAACTGGGAATCTGAACTATCCAGAGATTAAGCACACACAAAAAAATTCGTTAAAATCGATTTACTCACAAACTTACGAACAGAAGTATTATCTATACTAATTATATAAAGAGAAGTCCCTTTTTTTTGTAACAGGTAATCTCGCGAACGGCTGGTCCGATTTTCATGAAATTTTGTATACAAATAGCTTTCGGTAACCACCATGTTTTAGGCTAAAAAAATTTTACTTTTTTTCGGGTAGGTGGTCTATTCGAAAAACTCTTATTATAGTCCGATTTGCTTAAAATTTAGTACGTAAGTAGCTTTTTAGCATATATTAGCATATATGACCCATTTTTTCCGGGAAGTGGTCCAGTGACCGATCTATTCGAAAAAATCGAATTTACGGTCCGATTTGCTTAAAATTCGGTGCGCAGGTAGCTTTTTAGCATGTATTAGCATATGTGATCATTTTTTTCGGAGAAGTGGACCAGGGACCGATCTATTCCAAAAAATGGCATTTATGGTCCAATTTGCTTAAAATTCGGTACGTAAGTAGTTTTTTAGCATATATTAGGATCTATGGTCCATTTTTTCTGAGAAGTGGACCAGGGACTGATCTATTCGAAGAAATCGTATTTACGGCCCGATTTGC
>NW_023474084.1:0-3576 GCF_013731165.1 Rhagoletis pomonella
AGCTTCTTTAATTCTAAAATAAATCAACAATCTCAAGATTTATAAAAAATTTGTCTTCAAAAAATACGTTCCAAAGCATCCCTGTTGATAGTTCAAAACATTTTCCGAGATATTCATCATACAAATTTATCACCTTAGTTGTCCGTATGTCGCTCTGGAAAGAAATATATTTTAATTTATATGTTTTCCTAAAAATAAATGCAAATATACTGTGACGAATACTGGGGCAACGCGAAGCGAACAACGAGAAATAGGCAGAATGTTCGAGGAATGACGTAGAATGTTCCACAAAGAGAAACGTCAAGTTGGATGAACACTGCGAACAGCGAGAGAAAGAGAATGAGCGATAAACTTCAGAACGTTCTAGAGTTGCCATAAGTACGAGCGCAGGTATATAAGGGCGCCGCCATAGTGAAGTGGGTTAGTTACAAGACAGCAAGCTACAAGTAAAGTGAGCAGAGAAGTGAGTTGCGAATAAGCAAGCTATAAGTTTAATGGTGTTAACAAGTTAAGTTAAGCGTTGTTATTGCTTTAACAAGTATTGTAAAGTGTTTTTACTGTATTAGCGAGTATTGTAAATTGTTTGTGGTACACTAAAGTTAATTGTACTACAATTTGGTCATCGTTAGCATTTATTTAACAATACAGCGATACGAGCCGTAGGATATTTGGGAAATCCCTCTAGGTTTCGAGGATAATCGTTACAATTGGTGTCAGAAGTGGGATTGTTAAATAAACCCCGAAGGATAAACTTTTGAAAATGGCAAAAATTCAGGACTTAAAGATTGAGGAACTCAAACAGGAGTTGGAGAAGCGAGATTTAGCAACCTCCGGAAGAAAAGTGGAGTTACTATCACGGCAGCGAGAGGCTATGGAAGTAGAAGGCATCGACGTGGACAAATACGACTTCCAGGGTAAACTTGACGATGCATCCGCACAAGACGAACAGAAGAATGAGGCCGCTTGTTCGTCGAAGGATATGCAGCAGACATCCGGGAAGGTTGAAGAATAGCAAAAGGCTCCTTCGTCATCACCAGCTATGGACATGAACACGTTATTGGCTGCCATGTCACAGATGTCATCACAGATTTCATCCCAGCTGCAAGTGCAGGAAACACGCATGTCATCGCAACTAGAAGCACAGAAAACGTACATGTCGTCGCAGCTAGATGAAAAGATTACTCAGCTACAAGAGAATTTATTCAAAGATAACGCGGAACTCAGAGAGAGACAGGATAAAATCGAGGAACGACAAGATAAAATCGAAGAGCTAATTCAGGAGAAAGTCGAAGCAAAGGTAGAAGAGTTGGAAGGTCGCCTCCGAGATTTGCAGATGAATCGTCCAGCTACTTCGACAAGTGCTCCCAAGATAAAGACTCCATCCTTTGACGGCACGATTCCTTTCCAAGTATTTAAGCTCCAGTTCGAGAAGACAGCTACAGCAAATCGTTGGAGCATGGAGGATAAATCAGCTGCTCTGTTCGTGGCATTAAAAGGACCTGCAGCGGAAATCTTGCAGACAATTCCTGACTGTGAAAGGAACAATTACGATGCATTAATGGGTGCAGTGGAAAGACGTTATGGTAGCGAGCACAGGACACAGATTTACCAGATGGAGCTGTAGAATCGCTGCCAGAAATCCAACGAGACTCTACAGGAATTCGCCTCCGAGGTTGAAAGGTTGGCTCATTAGGCAATTGGAGATGCATCTGGTGAGCACCTCGAAAGAGTAAGACTCCAGAGGTTCATCAACGGAATGCGGGACGTGTATACCAAGCGAGAGACGTACGCGAATCCAAAGCCAACGTTTGCTGAAACTGTCTCGTATGCTCAGACGCGTGAAACGGCGGCGCTCCTAAGTAGACCAGCCTACAAAGCACATCACGTGGAAGTGGAAACAAGGGACGAGACAAATGAAATGCTGAAGAAGATTATCCAACTGCTGGGCGAGAAGCAGCACGGCTCCGGCAAATGTTTTAAATGTGGAAAGCCAGGCCACTTCGCCCGCGATTGCAGCGCAAGTTCCAGTGCGCTCAACAATTCAGCAGGACGCAAACGCAAGGCTGAAAGAGACGAATCCAACTCCAATCAGTCGTTAAACTAAAACGAGCCAGCAGCAAGGGGCGCGCGCTGGCTCCCGCAATTGAATGCTCCATAATCTCCGTCTCGCGAATTGGCAGAAAAGCGAGCAACGTTACTGTTGGTGGAATGTGGACGGACATGAGCGAGAACTAACTGTGGATACGGGCGCATCACATTCCATCATTCGATCTGATTTGGTCATTAAAGAGGTAAGGCCATTACCTGGAACAAGGTTGAGGACAGCAACTCGTGAGGACACCCAAGTTGTACGAGAGGTAACATGCAAAGTCGCAATAGGGAATGTGACGGTGTTACACAAGTTCATAGCCGCGGCGATTATGGATGAAGTCATCATTGGATTAGACTTCTTGCTTGCTCAAGGTATGCAGATCAACATGAAGAAAACGATTATGATGGAAGTGCCCCTTCGGTTTGGGTTTGATGGTCCGTACAGCAGCAACCGAGTGATCCTAGAGGGAAGCGAGCAGATTCCACCGAAGTCAGAAGCAGTTGTGCAAAGATTGATGGAGATTGTGGGACAAACAAATTGTGGGTTGTTGAAGTAACACAAAATTCTACACTGGACGTACTTATTGGTAAAACCCTGGCTAAGACGCAAAAGGATGGACGCATCCCAGTTCGAGTGCTCAATGAGTTCAAATCACCAGTCAAACTCCGAAGACGAACTGTACTGGGGCAATGTCGAGAGGTAGAGGCAATCTTAAACTGCGAAAAATTACCTGAAAGCGATTCCATTGGCGAGAATGACATTGCGGAAGACATTAATGCATGGACGGAAGGGTTGGAAGAAAAATATCAGCACAAGGCTAAGGAACTTCTCCGAAGATACTCCAACATATTCGACAAGGATGGCGACAAACCAGGCAGGACTAACGTAAAACATCGCATTGATACTGGGGATGCAAGGCCAATCCGTCAAGCTCCTCGGAGTGTTCCACTTTCCAAACGTGAAACTGTTAGCCAAATAATAAAAGAAATGAGCGAGAGAGGTGTGATTGAACCATCAGCGAGTCCATGGAGTTCGCCGGTAGTACTTGTGAAGAAGAAGGATGGTCAAATGCGGTTCTGCGTAGACTACCGGAAACTAAACGATGTGACGAAAAAGGACAGCTATCCTCTTCCCAGGATCGATGACACTCTGGACTCGTTGACTGAAAAAAAGTGGTTCTCAACACTCGACCTTAATAGCGGTTATTGGCAAGTGGAGGTTAGTGACGAGGATAAGGAGAAGACATCTTTCAGCGTTGGAGACGGTCTGTGGCAATTCACGGTGATGGCTTTTGGATTATGCAACGCTCCTGCCACTTTTGAACGACTTATGGACCATGTGCTCAAAGGACTGCATTGGAAAACATGTTCGGTGTATCTAGACGACATTATCGTATTGGGTTAAAGCTTTGAGGAACACCTGAACAATTTGGAATAATTTTCCAGAGGATAGCTGGCGCTGGTCTGAAGCTAAGTCCTAAAAAG
>NW_023474085.1:0-3576 GCF_013731165.1 Rhagoletis pomonella
AATACATGCCGCAGCACAACCTGTTTCTCTCTAAGCATTGGCGCCGAAAGCATATATTGTGTGAAAAGGCAATAAAAGCAGTGGCAATGAAAAACAATGGAAATGAAAGGCAATGCAAAACAATTGTATTGAAATTCGTGCAATGTGTCAAATAAGGATTTTTTACTTACTGAACACTTACTATTGGTATTTTATGGAGAAAATAAAATAGCTAAGTTATTGCTTGACATGCATATATGGTGTATATTTCATATTTTATTATATTTAAACACTAATATATGTATGTACATAGTAGTATACTTTGTACCAAAACTGGTTTACAAATTTTGAAAAATGCTTACGCTGTTAATGGAATTGAGTCAAGCCACGTGAAGTGGGCGCCAAAATTTCCGCAAAATCACCGATTATAATAAAAATATTTTTGCATAGGTTATCCGTCACCTACTTAAACGCTAGATATGAATATTTTTATCCTATTCCGATTTTTGTTAATTTTTAAACTTAAGCATGGACGGGTCCCCTATCCAAAAATAAATGTATTATTAAATTCGGTGATTTAGCGGAAATTTCGGGGTCCACTTCACTGGGTTTGACTCAATTGTAAATTTTCACAAAATAAAATATTACAGAAATAAAATAAAAATAGTCCATGAATGATTTCTGTCTCTGATTTTTTTTAGTTATTTAAAAGTTTAACTGTTTTTTGGTAATCTGAAATTTGGGCATAGATTAACAGAATCATTTCTTGCAACGGAATCATTCGGCTATGAATAAAATAAAGAATATTCAATATTTATGCTTTGTATACATAGGTACATATGTATGTACTTTTGTGTATAAAAGACTTACATTGTATACATCCATTTTGGTAAAATACTAATTATTTCTAAAAAGTATGCTTTAACACTCCACCTCACAACTTCGTTCTACTCTGTTCACTTTTAAATTCAACTGAACCGGTTCTGCGCATTTCTTTCATCGCACATATTCATACACACATTTAACATAGTTCACGCACTGCACAGATTGTTTTTGGCTAAGCTTGTATGACAATGTTTTGCCAGCATTGCCTTTCATCCATATGTACGAACAGTGTCCCGCATTTCGTACATTATCGCGAGAGACGAAGTTGTTTGCATGTTGATGGCATTTCTCATTCGCAGCTGTTCAAGTTGTACGCTTACATTGCTGTAAGTGATAACAAACAGTGTCACATGCATAGGTCGCTTGTTGCTTAAGTGAAACCAAGCCACTTGTGCACCAGTCTAGTATCTAATTAGCAGGGAACGGATTTTTAGGACCTAAAAACCTATAAAAAAGGCAAAATAAAATAACGAAATAGGCAGGAAAAGGCAAAATAAAAAACGAAAAAGGCAGGAAAAGGCACTAGGTATTGCAAAAAAGGCAAAAAAAGGCAAAACAAAATAGCGAAAAAGGCAGGAAAAGGCACTAGGTATTGCCAAAAAAGCAAAATCAGGCACTAAAAAACGACAGAAAATACGAAGAACAGTAAAAAAATACATTTATTTTAAAAATGTTTATATTACAAGCAAAAAGAGAAAAACTATGAACTAGTTTCATTATATGAAAAATTTGTACTTTGAATCTTTGACTATTTTATCCTTTTGAGTTTCTAACTCATAAAACATTAATCTGTATAGTTGTAGTAACATTGAACCACAAGATACATTTTGAAGTTTTCTGGCAGCATTTTCATTCGATTTTCGCGAAGAAAAGCCTTGAATGTACTAAATATGCGCTCGACGTAAGTTGATAAAAGTGGAGCCCAATTTAAATATGGAAGGTTTGAAACGTTCATATTATCAGGAATAAGGGCGTTTTCCTCGCCCCTTACAATTTTATCCACACCCCTTATTGTCTCCAAGCCTATGCTGAGAAAACGGCTTTGAATTTTTCCAACACCAATTTGGCAAGAGGGGTCCCTGCGCTTCTATAAGCCGCATGGGCATGTGTCTATTTTTTAATCTTTACTTCACTTTTTTAAAGGTAGAAAAGGCAAATATCTTAAAAAAGGCAAAAAATGCAAATATCTTACAAAAGCAAAAAAAGGCAACATCAAATGTGTATATATGGAATCAGGGAAAGCTAAATCGTGGACATTCTTAATCGAATATACTCTATCTCTTTAGCAGAAGAAAGGCAATTTCCATGAAAACAGGGAACGGCTAATTAGTAATTAAAGTTAAAAATTTGTATATTTTTCATTATGAAAAGAAGCATTTCCGAATTACAGGGCAACAACCTATTTATACATATTTTCAACATAAATTCTACTCGATGCACTAAACACTGACTGTGGGAGGTGGTGTGCAGAGATACTTTAGCCTCGTTGCCAAAGAATCCCCAAACTGTGATATTTTGTTTCATTCTTCAGATTGTCTGCGTTTTAATTTGCATAATCATGAGTGCTCTCTGAATGAGTCAAAAAAGTCTTTCGCGTGCACCGTCAACTGCGACGATACTTGTTGAAAAGTTTAAATACTTAGGAGTAGTAACTGACAACCGCTTACATTGGTCTGAACATTTAAATACGCAAAAACAATACTTTCTCTACACCAGTCGTCATTTATACCGCCTTAAAAAGTTTTGTTCTACTTCTACACTAAAAATGGTTTACTACGGAATATTTCAATCGAAGCTGCAATACGGTATCAGCTGTTGGGGTGGTGCTTCGGCTAGTAAATTGCCCTCCATCATTACAATTCAAAAGTGCATAATTAGACGTATATGTAATGCAAATCGTAAAACTCACTCTTTGCAATTTTTAGAATGCTTAATATATTGGGCCGCATGAATAAAAATAAGCAATTGCCTTTTCTTAAAATTTCAGATCTTTTACTCAATTTATTCAAACAAAATTGAAGTAAAAGGTATGAAATTTTAAGAAAAAGCAATTGCTTAGTTTTTATTCATACGGCCCATTGCCGGTGCGATATTCATACTGTTATAAAGTTTTAGAACTTTTTTTCATCAAATCTGGATACTTGAAAAGTCTTCCGTCAGAAATTTATAACCTGCGCAGGAACTTGCTTCCAATTGTTCACGTTCCGCCTGCTCGTACGTCTCACTCTAGAGGTTTTTATATATACGCCTCTTGTAAATTGTTCAACTCACTTCCTGCTTCTGCTTCTGTACAGGTCATAAGAAATCTCAGTTTATTTCAAAGTTCACTTGTTCAACTTAAACCACTGTGAAATTGAAGCCTTACTGAGGTCCATATTGTAATCTGAGCATATCATAAAATAATGTATGCAATGTAAATATAGTTTTTTTTTCTCTCTTTGGACTCTTTGTATTGATTCTTTCTAACGTTATTACGATATTTGTTTACTTTTATTTTTCAATGTTCACCCCACAAAATGTATACTACTATACATTGAAATTGGCATTTAAAACTATTTTACTTTGTAATATAAATAATGCCATCAACTTTTCTAATGCAGCTTTGATGTACTTATTGAACGCAACATGAATTTAGAATACTGTGTTAATCTGTATGCATTAAGAAAATGAAATGAAATGAAAAATTGACTGTGTAAACATATTAGGGAATCC
>NW_023474086.1:0-3576 GCF_013731165.1 Rhagoletis pomonella
CGCGCAGTTTTTGTTGAAAATGAGGTGCTGTGCTTGCGCTTTTCTTGGATTCCAGAATCGTGCGCGCATAACCTCCTGGTTTCAACTGAAGTAATCGATGGAATGGCTGAGTCGTTCGCTCTCGCAAAAGACACTAACACATGCTCAAAATGTGATAGTGTTAGTGTGCCCATCACTGATCTACAGATCTACAGGCCAAGCGTTTTCACTTGATATCTCACTTTTTGAAATTCAACGCAAGGAGCTTATTAGTTTTTTAGACAGGTGGCAATCCTATAGAAATTATAAGCACTAAAGATAATACCCCTACTCAAAGAAAAATATATATTTTTGTACATCAAGAGGCTAACCCCATGTGCAGCACATGATAAAAGCATAGTAAGGTAAAACCGTTCTCTCAATGCGTCGGCCATGATTTTTTTTTTAAGTTGGCCAACATTTTAAAATCGTATAAAATTGAGATTAAAAAAAAAGGAATTGTTCAAAGTTGTTGTTGTTTGAGTTTGAAAATGAGAATGTGTGTGTGAGTTTGTGTGTAAAATTTTAAAATTAAATTGCTTGCAAACGCCAAGAATTTGAAAAATTTTTTCTCAGCGGTTCTACCTTCCTATTTTTTTATCATGGTGCAGCATTGCCAGCTATCAGTTGTTTTTCGAATTCAGCTGAACGAAGGAAAACAAAGTGGAAAGGAATTAAAAAAACACTCATGAAACGCTTATTTATAGTAAAATTGTTTGATTTTACATATTTTGCAGGAAACTATGGATTCTATTGCATTTGCAATTATAGCAGCGGAATAAGGGCGCGCTATGGGAATGATTTCACATAGATATGCGGAGCTGTCGGGCATAGTAACCATGGGCGCATCTATATCAGCTTCTGGTTGAATTGTTGAACCACAAGCCAAAACTCTTCCTATGCCTGAAGAACTGGTTCCCAATCCAGTTAATGCAACAACAGCTTCTTCCAAGCCATTGAAAACACGCACTTTGTTAGGTCCACCACCTATTGCGCTTGATTCTGCCTTCGGCCGCGCTTGGGGATTATAACCAGCGTTGCCATTTTAGCCGTTTTCCGGCTAGATTTAGCCGGTTTTGATAGCAACTAGCCGGAGAAAATTCGATCTAGCCGGCAGCCGATTTGTTAGCCGGTTTGTAAAAAAAAGTTAGCCGTTTTTAGCCGATTTTACTATTTGCCTAATTTTCAGGTGCAAAAAATAAACAAGTTGTTCGAAAGCAATAATGCAGACCCAATGAAGATTTTTAATGAACTCAATGCTTTACTTTCGCATCTATCCTCTCTAGTGGTTATTAGCGCGGACACATTTGATCCTATATGCTCCCCGTTGGAACCATACCTTGCTCCATTTCCTCAGTTTTATCACAGTTTTGAAGAGTATTTAAAAACAAAAGTAAGCACAAACGCTTTTGACCACGAAGCCGAGAAAATAATTCGAGAAAATGGTCGCTATTTTATTATCACTTTAATAAAGGAATTACGCCAACGCCCCCCTCAAATATTGCCACACTAAAAAAATTTACTTTTTTTCGGTTGGAAATGCATTAAGAGTAATTAAACCAAAAGTATTTGTTCAACTACAGCAACAAAAACAAATATAATGCCGACGAAATAACATCCATAGAGATGCAATGGCAACGGTTAACGTTACATACCTGGAGTAATTTAGACTCAACTGTAAAATTTTAAGTTTATCAATTTCGAAATGCCCTAGGAGAAAACCCTTTTGCTGACCTTTCCAACCTAGTTTTTAGTTTTCTTGTTTTGCCTATAAGTAATGCAGAAGTAGAGCGAATATTTAGTTCAATGAATATAATAAAAACTAAGCAAAGAAATCCAATGTGCGTTAAAACGTTAAACGCTATTTTATACATATATAAGATACGGTTTAAAACTTGAAGAAAAATGCTGCCATAATTTTACTGTAGATGACGATCTCTTAAAATTAATGAATTCAGGTGATATATACAATAGTGATTCATTTGATGATGAGGAATATACACTCGATATAAATTAATGGTGTTAACTAGTCTTTCGTTTCATGCGATTTATTTAAATAAAGCATGTGAATTTTCACTAAAACATTTTAGCCGTTTTTAGCCGCTTTTTTTTGCCAATCTAGCCGGTCGGCCCAAAAAGTTCTGGCAACACTGATTATAACCCACACACCGATTTACATCTTTTATCTCGCCTCCGACACAGAATTGTTTTCGTGCAAAACTACGCAAAAAAGCTTACTCGTTCGTTTTTAGGCATGCTATTGTTACGAATTTCGAAAGTTCGAAAATACGATTCGGATTGCAGCATACTATTTCTACGATTCGTAGCAAACTCCGAATATGAAAGAGTTGCAGAATAGGGTTGTAAGTATTTTCGTTTGATGGTGACGGTGCAGAACTGATACCTTCGCTTACTAAGAATGAATAAAGTAATTTTCTTAACAGGTGGCAACCCTACTCAAAAAATAAAACATTTCTGCTTATCTAGAGGGCAATCCCTTTCATTCGACACCTCATTTTTTGTAATCCAGCCAACGGTGAAGATCTTATAGTTTTTAAACAGGTGGCAACCCTACTCGGAAAAATAATACATTATTACACATCTAAAGGCTGTCTTTTCATTTGACAGTGACGGTGCAGAACTGATGCCTTCACTCATTAGGATTGAATATAGTAATTTTCTTAACAAGTGGCAACCCTATTCAAAAAAATAAGGCATTAGTGCTTTTCTAGAGGCCAATCGCTTTCATGTGACACCTCACTTTTTGTAATCCAACGAACGGTGCGGATCAAATAGTTTTTTAGACAGGTTATTAAAAATCCCAGTAAATAAAATTATAGTTGAAATAACTAAAACCTCGCTATTATAATTTCCATTCGTACTGTCATCAGGTATGTAACTTGAGAATAGAAATCGCTGCATCTTTTAGGCGCATCAATATTACATATGTAGTTACATCCCGAGCTAATAAAAGGGAGGTAAAAAAGGTCACTCACCTTTCGATACAGAGTGTATTAGAGAAAATCTCGTCAAAATCTGATCAGTAGTCTTCGAGAATCTCGACTTTCCTTTATACCAGAGGTGGGCACTTTTTTGCCCGCGCATCAGCGATAGTGCGAGCGCGGGCTAGATAAAGGGAAAAACAGTTTACGGGAGGAAGGGTATGAAAAGTTGCGAAAATATTATTTATATCTCCACCGGCATCATGTTCATCGCAATACGTCTGCGTAGAGTTGGAAAAATATCGACGATACTATTGATATATCGATGGTTTGAGTTTTACAAAAATACCATCGATGTTTAAAGACTATCGAAAACTATCGGCTGTAATGCAAGATCAATAAGTACACATTATAAATAATGAAAAAAACGGGGGGTATCGGTAACTGTTGCCGATGTGCATGACGATTTGGTAGCTCGTATTACGCGAAAAAGTGGGAATTGAATAGCTACGTCTACCGAAAAAAAAAAATCGAAAATTTCGGCAGGTTGGAAGTATTTTTCGAAAGCTAAGGAAAGTAAATATATTTACTTACGGCGCTGCTTATTATACTTGAC
>NW_023474087.1:0-3576 GCF_013731165.1 Rhagoletis pomonella
CCCCCCCGCTTAAGTACCTAACCCGCTAAAGTAACCAACACTTTTGGGCGATGTGAATTTTTTAATGTAATCTGACGAAAATCCCTCTCTTAAGTACCTCCCCGCTTATTTACCCAACCCGCCTAAGTAGCTCAATGTTTCGCACCCCATTTACCATTTTACCTATAATTTTCCCCTTTTAAGTGCTCTTTTAAAATTCCTTACATATTTTGAATCTCAGTGGCAGCGTTACACAACTTCGGCAAAAAAATTATAAAAAATCAACGGTTATTTTTAGCCACTTGAAACTTGCACATTATTACACTAAAATTGAATGGGCTATAAAACTGTATACTAAAAAAACACATCTGAGAAAAATAATTTTAAATTTTGATGCATTTTTTTCTTCAAGTGTTCTATAATATCTCAAGCTTACGATTACATGGTATATGTTAGGGAATGAACTGTATTTTAATAGAAAAATCTATACATATAATAAAATTGTAACAGGTCGATGTCTGTACATTATAGATATTAAAGAAAAATTAATGTGGGGGTTCTTTTTTAAAGCACCAGAAGCCAAATCAACCATTTTTAGAATTTTTGTCTGTCTGTCTGTCTGTCTGTCTGTCTGTCTGTCTGTCTGTCTGTATGTTTGTTCGCGCATCACTCGAAAACGAATGCATGGATTTGAATGCAGTTTTCACCGATGCATTGCTAGAGGTCTAACTTAAAATATAGGAAGAAAAAAATTAGAGAGTTGCCACCTGTTTGAAAATTGGAGTTTAAGTAAATTGATAAGAAAAAATTAATATTGCAATATGGGCGTCAAAAGAAAGAGAATGAAGAAGGCTTACAGCCAAAAATATTTTTTTAGAGTTGCCACCTGTTTAAAAATTTACATTAAATTTAATTTATAAGATAAGTTGAATATTGCAATATGGGTATCAAACTGAAAGGGTTTAGGAAATTATATTGCCGAAAATATTTTTAGGGGCGGCTGCCACCTGTTTGAAAAATGGTATTGTATTAAATTGATAAAATAAATGAAATCTATATCTACATCTATAAATCTATACATATAATAAAATTGTAACAGGTCGATGTCTGTACATTATAGATATTAAAGGAAAATTAATGTGGGGGGGTCTTTATTAGAGCACCAGAAGCAAAATCAACCATTTTTAGATTTTTTGTCTGTCTGTCTGTTTGTCTGTCTGTATGTTTGTTCGCGCATCACTCGAAAACGAATGCATGGATTTGAATGCAGTTTTCACCGAAGTATTGCTAGAGGTCTAACTTAAAATATAGGAAGAAAAAAATTAGAGAGTTGCCACCTGTTTGAAAATCGGAGTTTAAGTAAATTGATAAGAAAAAATGAATATTGCAATATGGGCGTCAAAAGAACGAGGCTGAAGAAGGCTTACAGCCAAAAATATTTTTTAGAGTTGGCACCTGTTTGAAAATTTACATTTAATTTAATTTATGAGATAAATTGAATATTGCAATATGGGTATCAAACTGAAGGGGTTTAGGAGATTTTATTGCCGAAAATGGTTTTAGGAAGGGCTGCCACCTGTTTGAAAAATTTTATTGTATTAAATTGATAAAATAAATGAAATCTATATCTACATCTAGATATACATATAATAAAATTGTAACAGGTCGATGTCTGTACCTTATAGATATTAAAGAAAAATTAATATGGTCGGTTTTTATTAAAGCCACAGAAGCCAAATAAACAATTCTTAGAATTTTTGAATATCTGTCTGTCTGTATATTTGTACGCGCATCAGTCGCAAGCATGGAATTGAATGCAGTTTTCACCGTTGTATCGCTAGAGATTTAGCTTCCAATATAGAAGAAAAAATTAGAGAGTTGCCTGTGTTTAAAATTTCAGTTTAGGTCAATTGATACGGTAATGTGAATACTGCAATATGGCTGTTAAATGAAAGAAATTTACAAAGGCCTACAGCTGAAAATATGTTTGTGGAAGGTTGCCACCTATTTGAAAACTTTAATTTAATATAATTGATAGCATAAATTAAATATTGCAATATTGGCATCAAACTAAAGACGATAGGAAATTTTAATCCTGAAAATATTTTTAGGGGATTTGCCAACTGATTGAAAGATTGTATTCATTGAAATTTGTAAAATAAATGAAATATTGCAATACGAATATTAAACTAAAGAGGATTAGGAAGCTTACTTTTGAAAATATTCTTGAAGCGGGTTGCCACTTATTTGAAAACTTTAATTCAGTTAAATTTACTATATAAACTAAGTGTTGCCATATGGGTATCAAACGAGAGTACTTGAGAATAATAAAATTGCAACAGGCCGATATCTGTACATAATAGATGATAAAGAAAAATTAATAGGGGGTTTATTAGATCAACAGAAGCCAAATCTAAAATTTCGGTATGTTTGTCTGTATGTTTGCAAGCGCATCACGCAAAAGCTAATGTATGGAATTAAATGCAGTTTTGCTAGAGCTCTAATTGAAAATATAGAATCCATTTTTTTTTGTTTTAGTTTATCGTCGATCATTATTCCTAGGTATTTGAACGTATTAACTTTTTCCAGTGCGTCGCTGTTTATATTTAGAGTTAGCAACGCACCGTTCTCAAAATTTCGCCTTGATATAACCACAGACTTAATTTTTTTTTATTTCTGTTTGGAAGGGTTTTCGCTAAAAAAAATTTAAACTTTTCGTTGTTGCTGCCAAAAAAATTAAGAAATCTGAGACGTTACGTTTTACAATTTCATACAGTTCTCTTTACAATGCATTTCACTAAACTACTAAACGGCTGCATCGACTTGGTTCATATTTGGCAACACGTTGAAAATAAATATTCTGACCAAAAATTTACTCGGTATTTAGCTCGGGATATTCCTAAAATTCTTATACAGACTAAAACGTAAAAAACCAATATATCACTAAAACCAATTACGCTGGGGAACTGAAACTTAGCACTGATGCATATATTGCAAATGCATTGGGAAAGGGGGCGTGGCTCCTTCCTTCCATGCAAACTGAACTTCTCATATAGGTTATGTCTGGAACTGCTTACGCTAACGTCCTGAAATTCTACACAGCTACATATGTTATCAATACCGTAGTTATGGCGAAAAGTGATAATTATTGGAAAGGCTGGATCGATATACATTTACGTAAACGCGCAAGTATCACTCGATTGGGAACCATTTTCTCCTAGATTTATAAATCCCATTGAACTATTCTAACTTTGTCTTTAATTTTCAGTAAAGTAAAATTTTTGTGAAAATTTTGAAGAATTTTTTTAAGTTTTTCACAAAGAATGGAGCTTTGCTTTTACGAGTTTCGCTATAAACTGTCCTATCTACATACCTATTTGCATAAAATGATAGCCGTTTTCGTTGTTCGGAATAAACTCAAAAAACACTGAATAGAGGTCCGTCAGATTGTCGGAGGTTATCTTACATACATATATGGTCCAATTACATGCTACTATAAAACTCGCTAGGTGGTGCTGGAGTAGAGTTATTTATAAAAATCGTATTTATTAACCGATTTCGTTCAAATTTTAAATGTGAGCTATGTACCTGTATGAT
>NW_023474088.1:0-2300 GCF_013731165.1 Rhagoletis pomonella
ATTTTCATCAAGCATAACCGCCAACGAGTCGGTGTAGTGTACGTGTAGCTGAATGTAGGGTGCTTAAACCTTATGCTTTTACACTTGTTTAAATTCTTGGAGCTAAATTTATTGTTCTATGAATTTGTTTGTTATTGAAAAAGAAAATTTTTGTTTATTAATAAATAAACTTTCAACGCGATCAAACAATAAAGAAAATGAAATATTAAATAACAAAATATCTTATTACAATATATTGGCGATCCTGACAGGAGCCATATATAAAGGTCGCAGCATCAACAAAAGCAACAGCAGTTTCGCAACTATCAGGAGAATTTCCGTACTACGTACATTTATATGCTACTTCTTTACCGAAACAGCCTGCAACATCCAAAGCAAGCGTTTCGCCACTATCACCCACATCAACGCCTTATGCTGCTGCAACCGGTCATATCTTTGGAGATTACATCTCAGCAGCAGCAGCTACTACCGCAATAGCAACCATATTTGCAAGCATATGAGCAACAACCGCAACTAACGGGTTTCGGCCGACTTTCGCTTCGGGATATCTATGATTTGATGCAATATTGTCATATCTTGTTGTCAGTCACTTTGTCTTCGAGAAGTATTGTGTTCAACAATCAATTCCATGAACCGATTTATTTCAGTCCCCAGATCATGCGTTGCATCATCATTTAGATACCAGAAAGTAAAATCAGGCCTACAGCTATTACAACAACAACAAATGACGCAGCAACAGTGACAGAAGTTATTTTCAGTTTTGCTCTCACAGGTAATGAAGTAATATAATTAGTAGTTGTTTTTAATTTTTTTTAAGTTCGTGTCTGAAGTCTTTAGTTTATTCATTCAGATTTTATGACTATTTTATAAGTTACTCTTCGACTTTTCTTATTTGTTTTAAAAATCAAATTTATTAACAAAAAGGAAAAAATTAATTTAAAATTTATTAACAAAGTAATTTATAATTAATTAGAGATCTATCAATCTACCATTTTCAATATAATTAAATTTTAAAACCAAAATTTTTAAAAGAAATCTAGAATTATTAACTTTAACTGATATAAATAATTTTATATTAGGGGTCTTCATCAAAAATGATAAACTGCTGATAAACTTGATAAAAGGATACATTTTTCATTTTGATAAATGAACTGTCAAACTTTGTATGGAAATCTATTTAACCAAAGTTTATCACTTTATCAAACGATGTTGGTGGATAAATGCATAAATTTTATCAAAATTCCAACTTGGCAGTTTGCCAGGGGTCGCTTTTGCTACGAACACATAAAAATCAAATGAACACAATATACGAGGTAAGAATGAAACGTAACTAGCCATATAAGTTAAATACTAAACAATTGTATGCAATTGTCTACCAAGGTGCGTTCATGTAAGAATGCGGATAAAGTGATAAATTTAAGCAATTTATCCCTTTATCACTTTATATGATGATCGTAATTAATTGAATTAGTTTTTATTAACATTTATTTTAGCTTTTAATATTTTTTTTTATAAATATATACATAAATATTATTTGTGTTAATTAAAATTATTATTACTTATATTTATTTTGTACACTTCTTCTCCAGTTTATTTCACAATGCAAAGATCACCAACAACAATAACGGAAAATCAACATGAAAATCAAATACACACTTCAGACTTAGACATTTCACAAAGTATACAACCTAATGGTTTTCCAAATGAAAATAACTTGAGCGCAAATTTATCAAAAGCATGGTTTCTTTTTGTGGAAGGACAATTCGAAATTACAATATACATGATGATAATATCAAATTTCAAAACGTTTTAGTTGTTCTTCAAAGAGAGTAAATTTCTAAAATTATTGATGTTATCAATCCGCCTCCTTTGATTAACAAATATGAAACAATTAAGAAAGGTTTATGTGAAAGGTTTTCTCTTAGCGAAGAGAAATACCGAACTAGGTGATCGTTCACCATCAGAACTTTATAGACATATGAAATCTTTAGCAGGTTCCAAATCTATTGTTAGTAAAGAGCTTTTATTTAAATTATGGAGTAGGAAGTTACCGCAAAATATACAAATTCATATAACTTCTTGTAGCAATCAAAGTACTGAAGAAATTATTTCTCTTGCAGATAAATTATTTGATTTGATAAATAAACCCTAATCGTCTAATGTTTCTAGTGTAGAAAATAATAATAACATTCTTGAACAATGCATTAGAAGTATAACTGAGTTGACTACAGCCATTTACCGAAATCTTACAAATTAGATCAAGATCTGGAGATAGAGATAGCGTTAGAGATAGAGATAGA
>NW_023474088.1:2310-3575 GCF_013731165.1 Rhagoletis pomonella
AGATAGAGATAGAGATAGAGATAGAGATAGAGATAGAGATAGAGATACAGATACAGATACAGATACAGATACAGATACCGGATTAACTTAGTTTGTGTGCACAGGGAAATTCCAAGCATAACTTAATTAATCACCAAACCTACTTGATCAAATTAATAGTTAATGATTAAAAATTAATTTTTTTATCGCGGTTATGATTAACTGTTTAGTCAGATTAAAATTAATTATGATTAACTGTAATCAGATTGAATTTAATCGAATTAACTAACTGATTAAAAACATCAATCGATCCGAAATCCGTAGTAAGTGTACTAAATTTCGTTCTGATCGGAAAACCGGTTAAGGAAGTTGCCTATTTTTCAATCCAGGTCATAAACCATCTTTGAGCAAAATTTCATTTTCAAACAGGTGGAAATTCTTAAAAAAGTAGCCTATTTACCAGTCTAGGTCATACGCTATCTGTGTGTAAACTTTCATGCAAATCAGTTCAGTCATTTACGCGTATTTATTTAATTAAACTTTCCTAATACGTGATAACTCTTAAAATAGTAGCCTATTTTTTTCAACATAGGTCATAAGCTATCTCTGTGCGAAATGTCATGCAAATCTGTTCAGTCGTTTCCGCATATTAATTTAATTAAATCTTTTTTAACAGGTGGCAACTCTTCCAAAAAATTTGCCTATTTTCCACTGTAGGTCATAAGCTCTCTGCTTGCAAAATTTCATGCAAATCCGTTCAGACTTTTCGGCGTATTAATTTAATTAAACTTTTTTAGCAGGTGGTATCTCTTAAAAAAAGTAGCCTATTTTTCAACCTAGCTCATAAGCTATCTGTGTGGAAACTTCCATGCAAATCAGTTCATTCATTTCCGCGTATCAATTAAATTAAACATTTCTAACAGCCGGCAACTCTTAAAAAGCAGCCTACTTTCTAACGTAGGTCATAAGCTATCTGTGTGCAAAATTTCATGCAAATCCGTTTAGTCGTTTCCACGTATTAATTTAATTAAACTTTTTTAACAGGTGGCAACTCTTCCAAAAAATTAGCCCACTGTAGGTCATAAGCTATCTGCTTGCAAAATTTCATGCAAATCCATTCAGTCGTTTCCGCGTATTAATTTAATGAAACTATTTTAACAGGTGGCAACTCTTAAGGAAAGTAGCCTATTTTCCAATCTAGGTCATAAGCTATCTGTGTGCAAATTTTCATGCAAATCCATTCAGTCGTTCCCGCATATTAAATAAGTTAAACTTTTTTAACAGGT
>NW_023474089.1:0-3575 GCF_013731165.1 Rhagoletis pomonella
GATAAAGTGGCCGGTAAACTAAAGGTTAGATGAGAAAACGGCCCTAAGCATTGAATTGTTACCAAAATACATATGTATATTTAAAGAGAGTACACAGTACTCTGGAAAATATACGATACTAAAAAATTTTGTTACCGAAGAACTCGATCCTCAAAAGTACTCGATATGTACTTCCCAAAACTAAAAATTACTACTGAAATTTTTATCGACATATTCTTGTCAATTAATCGCAAAGTGACATATTTACCGAAATCTTCCTCGATTTCATTAAAATGTAGATATCGATACCAAATATCTGTATTGATGAATATATTTTAATGATGCCGAGAAAGATATCGCCATCTACATATATATATATCAATAAATACATTTAATGCTTTCGAGTAAGATAACGAAAAAAAAATGTGTCACAATGAGATTAGTCAATATTCATATCCAGTATGAATATATTTAGCAAACTTTTCAACACATTTTTTAAAGAGAATAACTACAGTGAGTGTCGGTAAAAATAGTACAGTACTTTTTAAGTTTTTTTTATGTTGACTGTGTTGCACATTTTCTTCCATATGAAATACTCGTAACATGCGATCGATCATTCACGATGTGGAAAAAATCCAAATTGACACTGCAAAGTTGTCTTACCAAAATTTCTATTCTGTTAAAAAATAAATAAAAATAACCCGCTTTTTTCAGATTCGCGGTCAAGCTCAAGCGATAAGTATGGTCTTCATGAGCATTTGTGTGTTTGGTGCACTTCACCTCTATCCAATGTTCCTCTACAATTATGGCCTGCCTGTGACTATGTACTCCTGCACGGGTGTATGTGTTGTTTGTGGCATTTATTTACTCATCTTCCTCGAAGAAACCAGAGGCAAGTCAATGGAACAAGATTAGCGAAGGAGGCAAAGTTTATGTAAAGTGGCGCGTGCATCCCTGCTATCTCCAAAAATAATTATGAAAATTTTACATGCATGCGTTCTAGATGCAAATGTATAATTAATTTATTATTATTTTTTTTAACTATTAATTATTAAAGTAAGTACTTACATTTATCTACGTAGGTACTCGCATGAATGTATTAAAGTTTGACTAGTAACTACTACTGTTTAATATGTGATGTAAATATACGAAACTGGAAATTATGATTTTTTTGGAAAACTGATTGATTGTATTTAAATACAGAAAAATTAAAAAAAAACGCGCTTCGACATACATTTTACCATTTTAAAGCCCGTTGAAAATTCCCTTACCATTATGCTTGAAATCCCGCTGGGCGTGGGAAATTACACCCACACATGCGGCTGAAACAAACTCGACACACGTTTGCAACGAAAACTTTTCAACAACAACCATTTTTTATTTATTTATTTTTTTTCATTTTATTGCTTGCTTGCTTGATTTCTCCAACTTAAAATTACTACAAATTTAAACGGTTGCACGATCATCATTGGCGATCACCTCTCAATTACCGCCGTTTACATCGACCATCTGTGGCTGGCCATCGGACGAGTAATATTGTGTTTTAAGTGGCTGATGTGGTTCATGCCTCAATTGTAAGTGGTCAAAATTATTAGCGAAGCAGTCAGCAAGTCAGTAAGTCAGTCACTCAGCCATTCAACTACATATTCAACTATTCAACCATTTAGTCAGCCACCAAGCAACAGCTTCTCAACATTTGTGGCTAATTTGCGAGCAATAGGTTATGGCGATTATGGTCGCATGTCGAAAATGTTAATAGAGAAGAGATGGTGATGTTGCATGTAAGCAGCACTCGGCGTCCGCCCTCTATACAACTCACAAATATGTATAAATATTTTTTTTTTATTGCAATTACCTGATATCCCTCCCATACATACACTTTTAGTGGCGAGTTGGTTTATTACGAGTAAAATGTTGCAAAGGAGAAAATTTCAATTGTAGAGGGTGGTTGCCACTCGAGCAACCTAATGTTGCTGCTGTTGTTGCAACAACGTTTGAAGTGTTTAAATTGCGCATTCATCGCCGCACCTTTTAATATTACGCTAGTAGATTTATGGTTTAAAGTTAGTGTGAAGGAAATTTTCTTTGCTTGCATTCCCATTTTGGTGAGCGGTTCAACAATCTGTCCCCGTGAAAGCTCAAAAGCTCTGCAGTGCAAGGTGTTGGAAGGAGGATTTGGTTAAACGATGGCGTTCGTAATGGTTACGTTAATGGTAATGGTAATTTAATTGGTAATAGTAGTGATAATGCTAATGGTAATGGTAATTGTAGTGGTAATGTATTGTTAATTATTCTGGTAATGGTAATGGTCATAGTATAGTAATGGTAGGGGTAATGCTAGTGGTAATTATAATGCTAATGGTAGAAGTAATAGTGACGATAATGGTAATAGTAATGATAATGGTGGTAGTAATGATAATTGTAATTTTAAAAGTAATGGTAATTATGGTGGTGTTCGTATTGGCAGTGGTAATGGAACCGGCAATAATAATAGGAAGGGGAAATGGTAATGGTAATAGTAATGATAATGATAATGCTAATAGTAATGGTAAAAGTAATGGTAATGGTAATAGTAATGGTAAAAGTAATAGCAATAATACTTGGAGTGTAAATACTATTGGCAATCGTAGTGATAATATGTAGTAATTGTAATATTTTTGGTAATGGTATTGGTAATGGCAGTGGTAATGGTTATGACTATAATTGGTAATGCTAATATCGCGACAGCTAGCTAGAATTTGATCCACTCTGGGTGTGAGGCAGTTGTTATTTATACACCGAAATTCGTTCCCATCTTAATACATTTTCCATTGCTATTTAAATAAACTAACAGAATCGTTGTGCCCGTGACGAAATTCTTGCAATTTTTCAAATGATGTGGCATTTCATAGCACAGTTAATCGCACAACCCTAATCAATTTCGATGTCAGAGTTGCCAACGAAATTAAACTCTGTGAAAAATTTTTTCTCTTCATTCACTGTCTGGAACAATGGTCTGGTTCGATGATGATATAGTGTTTTGAAGGGGAGCAGCGTCCGTACAAGAGAAACATAGTCAAGTTTTTCAAATTTAGTTATTTATTAAAAAAAGGGGGTTTAAAAAGCTGAAAGCACTGTATCCAGCCAATAAAGCGCCATATCTCCCACAATACTCCATCAAATTGAATGATTGAAACACCATTTTGGTTGAGGTAAAAGATAAAAACTTTTTAATAGGGTTGCCGCTCGCTTAAAATTTTAGTGACTTAAATATATATCGAGTAAAATATTGCAACGTATTCAGGGAATGCAAGCCGTTTAAATGCACTCTTAACCAGAATTAATAATTTTGAAAAGCGGTTGCCAAATAATTAAATCTCCGAATAGGAGGACGAGTAGTGAACGAATACTAAAACGAAGAAGAGGGTGAATATGAAAATGATTGCGAAGACGAATACAAAAGTTGCATTGAAACGACTCCGAAGGCGAATACGGAGGTGAATACGAAGACGACGACGAAGATAAATACAAAGAAAGTTATGAAGAGGAATACGAGGACTAATACGAAGGCAGCGACTAAATCGGATACAAAGGTGGATGTCGCATGCATTAATACG
>NW_023474090.1:0-3575 GCF_013731165.1 Rhagoletis pomonella
ATCCTAGTAAAAAAATTCAAGTTCGGAGTTAGTCAAAAATCGCGTTGATTTTTGATAATTTTTTTTTGTTCGACATCATTAGTTGTGAGGGACAAATTACCCAGAGACAAGTATGAGTTTGTGGCATGAAAGTCTTCAACATGAGGTGAATTAGAATTGGCGACATAATTCGAACTAAAACAATCAGCAAATAAATTTGCAGCTTCCTCCAAAGACTTAGCAGCCCGATCCTTAAAGAAAACTGACGTCGGAATATTTGAACTGGATCTTTTTTTGCTTGATGAGTTTCCAAAAAATCTTAGGATTTCTTTTAATGTTCGACTCATGGTTGTTAATGTACGACTTGTATAGCTTTCTGTCCAATCTATTAAAACTATCCAAATGCTGATTGTAGGTGGCAAAATAATGTGGAATAATAATAATGTGGCTGCTTATAAGTTTTAGATGAGTATGCAGGAATGTTTATTTTATATAGACCATGGACTTTAGATTTAAAAATGTCAAAGCATTTTTCAGCCTCAAAATCCGCAAAAAGACAATTCCAGTCAATATTGTCAAAAAACCCATTTAGTACTGCAAAGTTACATTTGTTATAATTAAACTGGATATTATTGCATCCTGGAGAGGTGCTAAAAACTCTTACGATCCAAGATTAATACTCAAGGGGGCATGGTGGCAACCAGCTGGCGAAATAGGCTAAAGACATTCACATAATATAGACTGAATGTTTCGAGAGATAAAAATTAAATCTAAAATACGATTCAAACTATTAAAGATATTATTTATCTGGGATAATTCAATACCAACGAAATTATCAATTAGATATAATTCTACTATACTGCTAATATTTGAAGGTGTTAGCATTGAGACCAATTGACATTAGAAAGATTAAAATCACCTAGCACACAAAATGAATAACTCAGTGAGAGGGGAGGGGGGGATGTTTGCATGTATGTATTTATATAAAAAAAAAATATTTATTGGCTCAAAAATGGTGGGTAGGCACTGTGGCCAATGGTAAAGTTCGTTTACCACCTCTGCATGGTTGTAAGCCATGCAGAGTCCTTAAAATGCTCCGGAAGCAGTGTCCAGAGGATGCATCAGACTAGACCGAGCATCCTTTGGAGTGCCATATAATCAAAACTTAAGAAAGTTCAATTACATGGCAGTTGAGAAGTGCATGTGCAAAAATTTCCTAAATTGCATAGGGGAAATTTTTGCACATGCAGCAGTAATAGCATGTATTTAGGCGCCTGGTGTTAGCAGACGCGCCTAAACATACCGGCCCCCTAGACGACTTGGTCGTCTAGTGGGTATGACAAAAGCCGCAAATATCCGGCTCGAAGGACCATGATTTACGCGCCGGCGTCTTGGAATTGTTAAGGCGCTCGCACGTAAAGAAAATAAGTGAAAAAAAACAACAGCGTATTAGTGTTTAGTGGTTAACAATAATCACAAAAATTTGCTTTATTTGTTGAGAAAAAATGTTTAATAAAACAGAGTGAATTTAAATATAGATTTTGCTAATAGTTTGATGAGATTACCTTGCTGGCGTGGTGTGTTGGCTGGCAGTCGCTCTGCTGGTCTTCTAGGAAGTGACGGAGGGCCAACAAACGAAAAAGGGTTTGAGCTCGCCGAACAGTAACCTTCGTTGAGTTCCCCCCTCAACTCAGTTACCGTACGGCGGTGCATATTGTTAACGGCTGGAATGTTAGCCGTATCTTATATATGTGTGTGTGCACTCAGATACAAAATTATTTAAGGCACATTAGGGTGGTGCAGCATATTTAGGTATGGGCCTAAACACAATGCTGACTATCCCCGATTTCAGTCTGTAGAGCAAGCACATTATTTACATGCGATTTATAAATATATTCATTGCTGTTAAGCGGTATATATGAAGCTACAATATGAAACTTCCTTGATGCATCATGTAGACATACACAGATTTGGTCTAGTAGGCTGTCACAATTGGCAAGCTTAACTAAAGAAGCACGAAAACTCCGGTGTACAGTAATAAGAACACCACCACCCCTATTGCAACCGGATTTGATGGGATCTCTAGCTTTTCGGAAAACATCACACAAATTTGGATCGAAGAATTCGTGGTCAAAAAAGTTCGGGTTCAGCCAGGTTTCGATCAAAACGAAAATATTAAAATCCAGATGCGAGCTCAACATATATACCGCTTCCGACTTCGTTCGCATAACAGAGATATTTTGATACTATATGCTCAATGATTTTTTGCACAGATGCGCAGCAGAATGATTTGCACTATGATTGCGTTGCTTGGGGTTTTTTACGCAGCAAAAACCGGGCCAAATCTCAGGATTCAACAGCTTATCAATTGAGGTTTCCTTGTGCAGCAACTTTCAATTTCGCATTTGTGCTAGAGCCAACAACACGCATTTCGTTCTTTCTATTGCCTTTCCTACGTGTAACATTGATCCAATTGTAGTTTTGTGCATCGAGATGTGAAGCAGCACTAGTTGCTTTAGTAAAATTTTGCCGTTTGCGTCATTTATCCACAATTTGGCAGCCACTTTTTATGAAATACGACAAAATGTGATCAAAATTTATACTAAATTAACGCCACTTGTTACTCAATATCTCGGAAACTAAAGAAGATATCCAAAAATGGAGAACGCCATTTTGAAGACATTGATTAGTTTAATATAACTGCATCACTAACTAAATTTTTACTAAATTATCGAAAAAAGTCAATATCTCGGAAACTAAAGGAGATATCTTAAAACTGACAACATCAATCGAAAGACCTTATTTCAAAACATATAACTGCATCTAGAACTAAAAAATCGTCAAAATTGCGCTTACGACAATCTTTTACCCAGGCGACGAAAGCAGCACAGCAACACAAAAATGCAGCACTTAGACAACTAGTAACTAGGCTTGAAAGGACCCCTCTAACAGAAGAAGACTACAAGAAGGAAGTGGATACAATATATGCCATTTCGGAAAATAACGGATATAGGAGAGCAAAGAGGAAAACAATAAAAAAAAAACTTGGGCAGTTCTAACTTAGACAGGAAAGACATCTTATAAACTTGCCAAATTCTTTCATTAGTACGACATTCAGACATCATTTAAAACAAGTGGGAAGTATATTGAAAGAGAAAATAAGCGAGGAAGACCCGCTAGATAAACAGGGTGTTTACAAGTTAACCTGCGAGTGCCGACACAGCTACACAGGACAAACAGGTCGAAATATAAGAACAAGGTATCGAGAACACATAAGGGATTATAATAAGAAAAAACGAAAACCAGGGGCTGCAATAGAACCAAACTTCGCGAATCACATGATCAAAAATAAATGCACACCAATGAAGATTGGACAAACAACAGAACTTCTCCGTGTACAACATAAGGACAAAGATTGAATATATTAGAAAATATGGAAATATATAAACAGAAGGCCTTCAAAGGACAGATAATAAATGAGCAAATAAATACTGTATCGGACGTACTGTTTGAGCCTCTAAAACTACTGTACGAGAAGAAAAAATGGCAACAACAAAATATTAAGGACACACATAGAAGGGAATACACCAACTGCA
>NW_023474091.1:0-3575 GCF_013731165.1 Rhagoletis pomonella
AATAAAGAAATAAATTGTAAATTTCTCGTTGCCTTCCGCCTAAGTGCGTATGTAGTTATATCCAATAATTGAATTTCTCTTTGTAACTAACGTTAGCCCAAGGTTTACTAAGTTAGTTTACAGGTATAAATTTACATACATATATACATAAGCACGTACTTATATTTATAAGTGTAGAGACCTGTAACGATGTCAGTGTGAATGTGAGAAACGACGATACTGGGGTAGCGAGTAGTTGTTAGTTCAGTTGTATACGGCGTGTGAGGTTGTCAAGTGGAATCTGAACGATCGCAAATAAATACACTTTTCCTGTGCAGTAGCATAATTATTATCTTATTATTTAATGCCGAAAAGTAGAGCAAAGGGTAAGTTATTGCAGTGGCGACGAGGATGGGATGGAGAGATGGCGAAAGTTAAAGTGAATGGCTTTGGAAAATTTCTTCTGCTAAGCACAGGTTGCGAGCACAAAGATGGCGGCCATTTTTCTTTGCAAACTTTCGGTGAAACTCGTAGAAAAGGAAAAATCCACTCGTTGTAGACGGAGTAACGAGTACATCCATGTTTCGTTTCAGATTAATTGGAAGTGACACATTAAATTGTGTTACCATTCAGAGTGTGCGTGAGCGAGTACGCTAGTGACTGCAAAAGTCTTACGAAATATTACAAGTACGGGCAAGTGCATTCAATTGTCACATGTACGAAAACTGTGAAGAATTCAGTATTGGGAGAATTATTTATACGTAGCGAGTGCGCGAGCGACTGAAAAAGTCTTGCAAAACAAATTACACCACCGAGAGGCGCATTAAATAAGTATGTATACACATATTTCAAATGTATAGAGCCATATAAACGTATACATGAAAGCGTAAGTAACTAATTTTGATTTCAGATTAAATAGCGAAGAAGTCAACAATTGTAGAACCGGGGGTGGCGAATTAAATTTTGCAAACGGGAACATAGAAATACGCTGAGGGTGACAAATTAAATTTTGACAACAACATCAGGCGTAATATCGGCATATACATTAAAAGCGCATACGCCAAAAACAAGTAATCCATCGAGATGGAAATCCGTCCATTCTTGTGCGAAAGTATTGACAAGGCACTCATAAGGTCAGAATGGGAAAAGTGGTTCCGATCATTTTCCCTATATCTTCAAGCCGAAGATATAAGTGATGCAGTAAAGATGAAAAATAAATTGTTGCACTTGGGCGGCCCACAGCTGCAAGAAGTAGCATTCAATATTCCCGGTGCTTTAGTCGAACAGAGCGAAGGCGTAAAGCCTTTTGACGTATTAGTAGCCAAACTCAATGAGTACTTCTCGCCGAAACGAAACTCCACTTTCGAGAGACATCTATTCAGAAATTTATCACCTGTCGAGGGTGAAAACTTTAACAAATATTTGTTACGTCTCCGACATCAAGTGTCAAAGTGCGAGTTTGGCAACACGACAGAGGAAATAAATGAAATTTGCATTAAAGACAAAATCATAGACTCATGGGCCCCAGTCGAGCTAAAGAAAAAACTATTAGAGAAAGAGCAAAGTTTAAGTGAGATAGTGGACACCTGCCAAATCTATGAGCAGATTGCTAAACAATCCGTGTCAATGTTTCCCAAATCGGCAGAGGAGGCAGTAAATCGAGTTTATACGAAATCGCACAGCGCGAAACATGAAAATGATGAGTGTGGAAGATGTAGCAAAAAGGGGCATCGTAGTAACGACTCGAAATGCCCGGCGAAGTTAGCGAAGTGCAATAAGTGTTGGTTAATGGGACATTTTGCTAGGAAATGCAAAACCAAGAAACGTAAAATTACTGGCAACGAACAAAGCTCGCCGAAGAAAAGACGATCAGAAACATACAAGGTGCGAAATGTTGAAATGGACGAAGAAGAGGAAGAAGTAAATTGCTTCAGTATTTTCAACAACTCATCTATGGACGAAAAACTGCTATGTGGTATCGGAGGCTGCACAATACCGATGATAATAGATTCGGGCACACGCCTGAATTTGCTGAGCGAAAACGACTGGGAAACGTTACGAGAAAATGCGGCAGTTTTATGGAACGAGAGAGAAAATTCATTAGCCCAATTCAAAGCCTATGCATCAGATAATGTTCTAAACGTGCTTCAAGTATTTGAAGCGCCGATTACAGTGAGTAAGAAGTCAGAGAAAATAGCAACTTTTTATGTTATCAAGAACGGGTGCCAATCATTACTGGGACGTGACACAGCTATACAGCTTGGAGTTTTAAAACTGGGTTTAGGTGTAAATCGTGTAGAGGTTGGGCAACCGTTTCCAAAGATGAAGGGGGTCCAAATAAAACTATCAATAGACCCTACAGTCAAACCTGTACAACAACCAATGCGTCGCGTACCTATTGCATTAGAGAAACAGGTGGGAGATAAGATTGACCAAATGCTTGCTTTAGACATCATCGAGCCGGTCTCGGGGCCCTCCTCGTGGATATCGCCGATAGTCATAGTGCATAAAGAAGGTGGAGAAATGAGGTTGTGCATTGACATGCGGCGGGCAAATCAAGCCGTACGGCGGGAAAACTATCCCCTTCCCACTTTTGACACTTTCATGACCAAGTTACAAGGCGCAAAGTTTTTTTCACGAATCGACCTTAAATGGGCATACCATCAACTTGAGCTGGATGAACCTAGCCGCTATATAACTACTTTTATTTCGCACAAGGGTCTATTCAGGTATAAGAGGTTAATGTTCGGAATAAATTCAGCTCCCGAAATCTTCCAACGGGTAATAGAAAAACTGCTATGTTCCTGTAATAATGCTTTTAATTATATAGACGATATTATCGTATTTGGCAAAACTGAACAAGAACATGACGAAGCTGTAAAAAGGGTAATCGACGTTTTTAAAAATAACAATTTGCTGATGAACGAAAAGAAGTGCATTTGGAAGATACGAAAGTTAAAATTTTTGGGCCATCTACTTTCTGACGAAGGTATAGCACCTGACCCCGACAAGATTGGAACAATCAAGGACTTCCGAGCTCCACAGTCAAAAGAAGAGGTGCGGAGTTTTCTGGGACTAGTGACATATGTGGGCAAGTTCATTCCGGACCTCGCCGATACAACAGACCCATTGAGAAATTTAATAAAATTAAACTGCAAATTCAATTGGGGGCAGAGCGAACAGAAATCGTTTGACAAGTTGAAACAGGCCCTATCGAACATACCTAATCTTGCTTATTTTAACCCTCAGAAAAGAACGCGTGTCATAGCTGATGCAAGCCCAGTAGCTCTAGGGGCGGTACTTCTGCAAATTGATGATCAGGATGAGGCACAAATTATATCGTTCGCGAGTAAAAGCTTGTCGGACACGGAAAAGAGGTACTCGCAGACCGAGAAAGAGAGCCTAGCACTAGTATGGGCCGTGGAGCGATATTACTACTATCTGATGGGTCTGGAGTTCGAGTTGGTTACCGACCATAAACCCCTTGAAACCATTTTCAAACCCACGTCAAAACCTCCTGCCAGAATAGAGAGATGGCTCCTCAGGTTACAACCTTTTAAATTTAAAGTGATATATAAAGCCGGAAAAGAAAATAT
>NW_023474092.1:0-3575 GCF_013731165.1 Rhagoletis pomonella
TCTGGCCACTCCCAGGTGAATGGCAGTCAAAAGTTTTCCACTTCTGCTCACGGAACCATCCTCCGCGCACGGAACCATCCTCCCAAGGCTTGTCCTCCACGGTAAAAATTCCAATCTGGAATCTTGTATAGCGCTTTGAAATGGTCTTAAGTGATGACGTTATCTCATATGCAGTCTAGAATTTATTCCAAATCAGATCGCCATCACTCGCTTCGCTGAGTGTATGAAATTTCTGCGTGCTACATTACTTAACACCAAACACTGCAGATTTTAAACTTTTTTAAAAACAATTTCGATTGATACACCAATTGTAATAACTACTTCATTGAAATTATTGAATAGTTTGAATTTAACTTTCTGAACAGTTGGCAACATTTTGAAACCTCCTTCGTCTGACTCTCATATTGTGATACATATAATTCCAGTTGAATTTTAATTTTAAAATATGTGTAAACCCTGCTATATATGTATTTGTAGCTTAGATATGAAGCCCTTTCAAGACTTTCGATTAATACCTTTATTATAATAACTCATTTAACTTATAAAATAATTTCCTATATTTGAATTTAGTTTTAGAACAGGTAGTAGCCATCTTCAAACACCTCAGAAAATTCTAGATGTTCAAGCTGAACTTTACTAAATACTCCTACGTTTGACACTGTAATTTGAGTATAATTAATTTAAGTTCGACTTTTAAAATAGGTGGCAATCCTCTGCAAAATATTTTCCAACTAAAATCTTATTCAACCTCTTTGGTCTGGCACCCATATTGTGATACATATTTCAATTGTCTAAGTCCCTTAAATTCAAGTAGAATATGATTTTTCAAACAGGTGATAATAGTCCTTCATATAATTTAGAACTAAAACCCTTTTCAAAAACATTTCGATTGACACCCATATTGCAGTAATTCATTTAGATTAGTTGAATTTAATTTTAAATCGGGTGGCAACCCTAGTAAAATTCCGCAATAATATTGTAAACGTTGAAACAAAAGGTTTCTTGAAAATTTTCGTGTGACACTCATATTTTAATTTTACAGATACATAGCTTGCGAATAATTAATTTAAAATTGACTTTTCAAACAGGTGGCATCCCTTTTCAAAATATTTTCAAACCACAACTTTTTCAAGCCTTTTGACATCAATTTTTTAATATAATTTTAAACAACTCCATATCAAGTTCCAGTATCACAAATATTTCCTGCGATATGCAGTATGAAAAATTCCGTTTGTATGGGAGGAGCCACGCCCTCTTGCCTAACCGAGATTAAGGGTATCCTATATTTTAAGTTGAGCTAAATGACATCAGCGTACTAAATTTCATGATGATCGGTTGAGTAGTTAAAGCGTGAAAGCGTAAAAATTAAACAAACTTACTTTCGGATTTATATATTAGTAGGGTAGGGAGTAAGGATAAGGAAGTAAGGATTTGCCTAACCTAACCTAACTTAACCCCCTGACTGGGGCTAAGTGCGCTGGCTTCCCTTAAGTCTAGCAGCCACTTCAACCTAAGTTGCCTAAGGGAGTCCAATTTCTACAAACCTTTCGTCAGTAACTTTACGTTTTAGCGTCTTCTTCAAATTTGAGATGAAACCTCATGAAAATAGTATAAAAAGATGATCAGTTTTATATTTTTAAAAAGCACATAAAGTATTATCAATTTACCGAACTTTTGTTATTCCCCCCCCTAGTGCATATCTATAAAACAGAAACAATTAAATTTTGCCAAATATGCAAATGGCAATTGGCTTAGGGTTTGCATATCTTGTTTGGCTAAAAATTTATTGATAGTTAAACGGAAATCGTTTACTTGTTAGCTTTTTAACTCGTTAACTTGTATAAAAAAAAATTTTAGTATTAGAAATTTTAGTAAGTCTTGAAATCGTCCTACAAATGGAATTACTCATGGCGTTTTCGTTTCTACAAAAAATGCTCCCTTCTCATTGTCCTCTTCTTAGTATTTGTACGTAGAGGGCAAAGAGAAGGTAACCTTTTCTGTAGAAACGAAAACGCCATTACTTACAGTTTTACGCCGCCATCCGAACGGTGGATGGTTTTTTGTGCAAAAATTCACTCTTAGGATTGCAATTGCTTGCCGGAGAGCGACCACTATTAGAAAACACTTTCATACTAGTCGAATCAGGAGTCGAATCGGGCTCCTGCCCTCTCCTCCACAGCGGTCGCCGGTATTTATTTCCAAATACATACTTATTTTCCTACTAAAACTCATCTTGACCTCTATAAAATTTTGCAACATGCAAGCAATTGCTAGAGGCGACACATTTTACTCCAAATCTTTATTCACCCATCCGTTCGGGTTCTTATTTTTCTAGCTGGCTATTTGCTTGACTATCTGTCCGCACGTTCATCGTTTTGCTACTTTTGTTTGCACTAAAATTCATTTGCTTAGTTTTGCCAAATGTGAAAACTTTGGTTAGATGCACACAATTAAACATGAAACCCACAATGCAACAACAAATGCCGCAAACACTTAAACGCAGATAAAATGTGAACAAACATATGTAGGTGGCATATATACCTATGTACATACATAAATATATGTATGTTCTGATGTTCGGCTTACAGTAAGTACCTTTGGTTGTACTAAACGATGTGTGTATGTTTATCTTTTTGGCCACAATAAAAACCTGCTACGAGGGAGGGAGGGAGTATTCCCCAAAGCTAAGCAAATATTTAAACAGATGAGCTATGAGAAGACCAGGGAAATGAGTTGCCAATGTTCCCCGCTTCGTCCCCAATAAAAAGACAAGAGTGACAGCTGATTTGACTGATGTGTATTGCAATTGTTTAGTGTTAACTTGTTGGTATACATCATACATTTAGCAGACATCAACGCACCTAAACGTTCTGCTGCATTGACATACCTGTCAACTTTTGACAAAAAAAAATTTTTTTTTAGAAAGTTTGATTAAACAGTCAAATAGGCATTTATTTTTTAAGAAGTTTTAACCCTTTAAAATCATTCCATAATGGGTATTTTTGACCCACATCTTTAGATTAGTTTAAATTTGGACTATAAAAAGACCGATAAAAGGTTAAACATTTTAACAATTAGCTTTGAATATAGAACTTTGAAGTCTAGTAATCGATTTATGTATTATATCTGGGTTTAAACTCACGCCCATTTACAATGGTAGTGTCCCAAAAGGAGACATCCTTATCTAACATTTTGAAAAAATATTTTTAAATTTTGACTACCTTTCCTAACTACTTTCATACAATAAGGATAAGAAATATACATAATCGCAGGTGTTAAAGGGTTAACAATTATCTTGAGAAAAATGGTAACTTACTCGTAGATATTTGAAGACGAGTAATCGATTAATGCACTATTTCTTAGTTTAAGCCCACACAAATTTTTGTTTACGTTTAGTCGGAAAATTGTTTCATCGTCATTGACCCCTATAACATTTTTTTGCTTAAGATTTATGTAGAAAATTTTGATTTTTCATCGGTCATTTTAATGATGTAAAATGGAGTCTCTTTAAAATAGGATCTAAAAGGCCCTTTCTGTTAAAAGTTCGAGGGTTAAAATTTTCTACAAAATATTGT
>NW_023474093.1:0-3573 GCF_013731165.1 Rhagoletis pomonella
CGTTTTAGTATATTCCAAATAACTTTTGACAGTTTTCAAAGCTAAGCCTGCATTGGGCCAGCCTTAACGTATGCGGAATGAAACGCGGAGAATTTCTAAGCAGACTTTAAAAAAATTCTGGTAAACACGAGAGCCAAACTAAGTATACCAAAATCGAATGTGCAATCTTAACAAGCATTCCACTAAAAATAATCTCGTTGTATATTATAATGCTGAAATAATTTCCTTGAAAGCGATGGAACTCTAAAAATTTGCTTGTAAATTTTGTATACCGAAACTCACTGTCACGAAAAGTAACGTCTCTTCAAATTCTTTCTCTATGAGACTTAAAAAAAAACTTTATTTACAAAGGAAATGTCGGCTTTGTAGAATAGGAAAACAATAGAAGGAAAACCCACGTGTGCGAAAAAAACATGCCTAACATTGCAGCGAAATGAGACGGTAACAAGAATCATAAATTGCTTGATCTCTCTGCAAAATCACAGCATATAATGACAATAAAGTACAAAGTAAGCAAAAAAACATAAGAGACTATGCAAGAGCCAAGGATATAGTGAAATATGTGCCAACGACTTTACCCAAGATTTTTTAAACGTCGAAAAGGAATATTAAACGCGGCTATGAGCGCTTTCCCAAAATTTGCTGGCACCACATTCATTTCAGTTTTGTACAACGGATTAGGGAAATATTTTTCATTGGAGATCCATTAAAGGACTTCTAAATATAACTCTGAACTATTTATCATCTAAATGGCTAAAAAACGAATAACTCAGACTGGCACAGTAAAGTTCTAAAATAAGATTTAAAAAACCCTTGCGCACTATGCCTGCAAACTTAAACATATCAACCTTTATGGACATGAGTCTTTTCTATAAAAGTTTTTCTTGGAAATTTCCACAATATTTATGAAAGTGGAAAAACAATATTTGTTGCATCCGAAAGTAAAGCTGTTTATTTTTACTGCATCAGTTCGTATTTCATTCCGCATGCGTTATTACAAGAAGACGTAAATAATTTCCATCTGAAAATACTCGTCCGGCTAGACGAAAAAAGATATTTCTGGTAAATAATTATTATACAAAGACGAAAAAATTCCTCTTAAAACAAGGCGATGTTTTGTATCCAAAACATTAGGATAATATTATTTTGGGTCTCTGCCCAGCAGCCATAATGGTCGAGTGAGCGAAACACTTGACTGGCATTTGATAGATCCGAGTTCGAGTCCGAGTCCTCGGGTATCGACACTTTGTTTCCTTTTTTTATTAATTCATTTTCTTCTTTTTTTTTATTATTAATTTCTTTTTTTTAGATTTAGTTATTTTAAAAAGAAATTAAAGATTTTTTTTAAGTTAATTTTTATTATTAGGATTCTTTCCTAATAAATTTTTGTTAAACTAATATTTCCTCGTTTCATAAAAAATGTTAATTTATAAAATAGCGTTTAGCAGATGAATGTATGTAAGTACATTAGACTGGCCCAATTTTGCCCAATGTCGTTATTTTTTTGAGGCTGAAAGCTAAAAGCTTTCGAATACTTTCATAAACTCACCTGACCAAGGCTGGGTGCGAATTCAAATATTAACCCGATGCGAGTCTTCGTTTTGTACAGTTTTTGGCTACTAATATTTTAGAGCGTGTGCAAGACGATGACAAGGGTAGATTTTTTTGGAAACTTACGCACTCATAGACTAAATCTATACTAATATATATTTTGAAAGCCGTTTTTTTTTCTGTTCGCAAAGCTCCAGATCGGCTGTTCCGTTTTTTTTTTTTGAAATTCTGGTTATAGGTTCTGAATGGGCTTCTCATTGTCTTAGGCAAAAAAGTTTAAATACTTCTTAAAAATGGAACTGCAGGACTTTAAAAATCCTATAGAATCTAACATACATGCCCACATAACAGCGCTGCTCACCAGCAAATCACAAATAAGAGCGCCCTCTGCTGTTAATTTGTACGGAATTCAGCACAGAGCAAGGGTTATGTAACACATACATACGTGCTAATTTTAACGTTAATGTTTATTCTTATGTTAAAAAAAAAAAATATGTATGTATAGTTCATCGATAAATAATGTAGGCAATTACATGTGTATGTACAAGGAACAGTTAACATTGCTGTTAGCGCTTACATTTGTATATGAATATTTATGTACATACATATCTATACTAATATATATTTTGAAAGCCATTTTTTTCTGTTCGCAAAGCTCGAGATCGGCAGTACCGTTTTTTTTTTTCTGAAATTTTGGTTATAGGTCCTGGATGGGCTTCTCATTGTCTTAGGCAAAAAAAAAACGTTAAAATACTTCTCATTTTCGTTACAACAACAACAACAAAATGCTAAAACCTTCTACCACCCCGGAATCGAACTTCGCAAACCATATGGCAGAAAACCATTGTACGCCAATGAAAATAGGAAAGACAGCCAAAGTTCTCCATGTACAACACAAAGGACAACGCCTTAACGTATTAGAGAATATGGAGATATACAAACAAAAGACGTTCGTCGGAAAAATAATAAATGAGCAAATAAACACTGCATCCGATATATTATTCGAACCACTCAGGCTACTATACGCAAAACAAAACAGAAAGCCTGCAACTACCATAAACAATGAAATGCAGGTCCAAACTACAGAAACAAAGAGAAAGAAAATAACTGATTTTTACCTACCTGCGAATCCATGCAACAATTAATCAAAAAAGAGGTGAGCAACTAATTTCTACCTGAGGATGTACACACAGAATTGAAACTACTGGTTGAACGAAAGAATATAATCCGCTGAGACGTACCTAACTATGAACCAACGACGATTTAACACGGCTATAAATAGTGACAGACAAACAGAAACTATTCAGAACGAAAAATGACACTGAAGATGGCACAACGCCGAAACCGGTTTGTCTTCAAACCAAAATTGACAAGGAATGACGGAAAATCGTTCCACATTACATCGTTTAAATACTTCTTAAAAATGGAACTGCAGGACTTTAAAAATCCTATAGAATCTAACGTACATGCCCACATAACAGCGCTGCTCACCAGCAAATCACAAATAAGAGCGCCCTCTGCTGTTAATTTGTACGGAATACAGCACAAAGCAAGGGTTATGTTACATTTTTTTTATTATTTATTCGTATTATCTAAAAAGGTAAGAGCCGGATCGAAAAAATAACACTCCTAGTGTATTCAGCGGCCTCGAAAGCATATTATAAGATCTTACGAAACTTAAATTTCCAGAGGAATTTCGCGTGCGCACGGATTGAAGGACGAGTAATTTTAAGCAAAAGAAAAATGGACTTGAGCGACCTCTAAATTTTATTATTTTTTTAAAATCAAGTTATGTACTTTCATTTTTTAGCAAAAGGAACACAAGTTTGTGTGAGCACTGAATAATATTAAAAAAGAAGGATTTCGTGGACCACTCTAATGTACAGTTCATCGATAAATAATGTAGGCAATTACATATGTATGTACAAGGAGCAATTAACATTGCTGTTAGCACTTACATTTGTATATGAATATTTATGTACATACATATGTATGTACATATATAATTACGCATAAAAAACC
>NW_023474094.1:0-3573 GCF_013731165.1 Rhagoletis pomonella
AGCCCCAATTTCTCTTCATGACTATGCGACTGATTTTATATATATTTACATACCAATTTGCAGTTCTCTACCATGAACAATTCCAAAGATATGCAATGTGAAAAATTAAATTTTTATGTGAGGTGCCACGCCGCTTTTTCCAATAGCCCCAATTTTTCTTCAAGACTATGCGATTGATTTTATATATCTTGTACATACCAAATTCCAGTACTCTACCATGAACACTTCCAGAGATAAGCAGTATGAAAAATTCGGTTTGTATGGAAGGTGCTATGCCTCCGTTTCCAATAACCGCAATTTTTCTCCATGAGTATGCGATTGTTTTCATATATCTCCATATCATATTTGAGTACTCTACCATGAACTCTGCCAGAGATATGCAATATGAAAAAATTCGGTTTGTATGGGAGGTGCCCCCTGCACCTAGCGGTATGAAATATGTATACTTTACATCCGATTCTCATACCTATCATATATAACACAAAAAATTCATAAAGATCGGTCGATAGTCCGAGCCATCGATAGTTTCCGATTCTATTTCCCGAAACGATCTATAGATTTTCGGTAGTATCGCTTTAATAAAAAAAGCCCTCACGAATATGTAATATTTTCTGCATTCTTGTTTTGTTTATCAAGAAGTAGCTTTGTTGCTAAAACACAGCATTTTAAATCAAATTCGTTATCAATGTAGAGACAATTAACAGTTTTCTTAAGCTCATTTATTAAATGATATTTTATCTCGAAATATTTCATCATAACTTGATTGTTTTTAAAGGTATTTTTACTTGGCGGTACGTCCAGCCCAGTTCATAGCGAGTAAAGAAAAATTATAAGAAATACGAAAAAACTTGAAAGAAGTACATAAACAAAAGGAGAATTTTTACATACAATCGATCTAAGATCCCTCCTCTTTGTGTGACAACATAAAGACGCACGCCACAAATCGGAGGAGAAGCTCGGTCAAACCCTAACATATTGTGCAAGCGCTAATCTATTTTTATTTTTAACTCGTAGGAGCTATAGGAATCATACAAAAGAAGTAATATAATTCGTAGACTACCTTCTTATTTTTGACATCTGCCAAAGCTAGACAAGAAGGTCTTCAAAGATATACAAACAGAATGACGGGCTAGGACTGAGATATCCATCGTCAGCAATACTTATGGAGGTCTTCATGCAAAAATCCGAGAAGAAGTATGTATTAGAAACACCCATCGTCTAAGAGCTCAACCAGCCACCGACGTCAAATCGTAGACCGTGTCAGCTAACATGACCTATCTTATGGGATTCTCGAAAACTCTCCTCTGAATAACGGTGCAAACTGCTCAAGTGATACAACGATCGACCCGATTCGTATCAAAGCAAGATTCTTCAACTTCTCGTTCAGTTGCGTGCATGCCGAAATGGAAGATAACCACGAGGTTACCAAAGACTTCTTTAATTAGCGCTTGGTACTTGTTTACGTGCTTTACACCCGTCACTATTAAAATTTTATTGGTTTGGTGATTTCAATGACAGGGTGGGCTTTTGAACTTAGATATTTTGGCAGTAAAACTGCATCTTCCCCTCCAGGGACCGAACATAACAGTTATTGATGAAAACTGTCATGGCGAAATTCACCATGAAGGAAATGTTCTACAACTAAGTGAAACATACCAATCGATTTCGTTTTGCACCGAGATTCAAATTTGAAAATAAATTTTTATTTGCAATTTTTATGCAAAATTTAAAAAAATAACAATTATATTTGTTTTTTATATTATAAATCCAAAATAACAATTATTTTTGATTTTTATATTAGATAAAAGTTATTGAAGAGCTTTATTTATAAAAGTCATCAATAAAAATCAGTCAGTGACTTTTACTTTTAAAAGTCATCAATATAAATCAGTGACCGACTTTTATTTTTTAAATCAATCGTATAAATTCAATAACAGTTTCGCAGTTAAGAAGGTGTTGGAAAACAAAAGTTTACTACGACTTATTCAAATGACTTTTATAAGTATGATTGAAAAAATAAAGATCAGTGACTGATTTTTATTTATGACTTTTATAAATAAAAGTCTTCGATAACTGTTATTTAAGACATATAATTTAAAAATCAAAAATAACTGTTATTTGCAGATTATTTAAATAAAAATCAAAAATAAGTGTTATTTTGGATTTCTAAAGTAAAAGTCAGAAATAACGGTTATTTAAAGAGTAATTAAATAAAAGTCAAAAAATAATTGTTAAAGAGTGATTTTTTTAATAAAAGTTGTAACTGTTACGGTCCCTGTTCCCCTCTCTATGTAACGCAGCACAGTTCGAGATCAAGCGATGTTTTAGACAAAGTGATTCACATTCGTCTGACCTAGTCAATCTTATGTTGGAAGGCCCGTTATGTCATATGGCGCATAAACGTGTAGAGATTGATAATAAACGAGGTCGGGCCTGGACACACTCGTCACTGTTGAAACTTATAATTTCGAGAAAGTAGAGAATTCTATTTACTTGGAAACCAGCGTTAATCGCGATATTAAGTGTCAGCATCGAAATCCAACGCAGAATCACTCTTGCCAATAACAGCTATTTTGGACTGAGCAGGCAATTCAGAAGTAAAGTTCTCTCGACGTGTGAAAATCACTGTCTATAAATCATACATCATGCCCGTGCTGGTGTATGGCCCGAAGGCATGGATTATGAAAAGATCTAATAAAGCGGCTTTGGAGTTCTGCGAAAGATGTACGGGCGATGGCGTTGGCGATGGCGAATACCGCAGACGATCTAACAATGAGCTGTATGAGCTTTAAAACGACATGGACATAGTGCCGCGAATCAAAACGAAGCGGCTCCGCTGGCTTGGCCATCTCGTTCGAATGGACTTCGACGTTTAAACTCAGAACCCATTGGTGAAAGCAGAGAAAGAGAGCACTGCGATGGAAAGACCAAATTAGCTGACACGAATGGCGCGCTTTCTTGAACTCCACTAAAATCGCTTAGGCGGTTACAGCGCCAAATAAAAAGAAGAAGAAGAAGAAGAAGAGAAGAGGAAAGGTGGACGATATCAAACATACATGAACAAGATTTGGAAGCTTTGCAAATACCTTTTTTAAGCAAGAAAATTGCGAATACTGTGCTAGTTTGGTCATGTCGGATGCCTGTACGATGCTGCTTTGGTTAAAAGATCGTTCGACTCGGTATGCATCGCTGGACAACGAACGAAAGGGTGCCCGAATATAGAAGTTGAGGCCCTCTGCACTCTTGATAAGCAACCAATTTTGGTCACACACAAAAATGGAAGGACCCAATGTTTTGCGCCACCTTCGGCAGATGATTTTTATAAGAAGTTTTTTCAAGAGAGAAATCCGCTTGCATGTTTCCATTGCCGTCTTAAATAACCTGGCAAAAGTGTACATGCATACAAAGATACGTAACAGTTTCAGTGCGTTTGAAAGGCGCCACGTCCTCTTTTATATATCTCAATACCATGATCGAGTACTCTACCATGAACACTTCCGGAGAGATGCAGTGTGAAAAATTCGGCTTGCCCCTTTTTCCAATAGCCCCAATTTCTCTTCATGACTATGCGAC
>NW_023474095.1:0-3573 GCF_013731165.1 Rhagoletis pomonella
AACGATGTGGTCAGTTTTGGAAAAAACGACAATTAATGCATAGAAATATCCGTAAAAGACCAAAAAATTCGTTTGGTTTGTACTCAGCTGCAATTGAAACCCATCGTGTATTGTTAGCAGCGTTGCCAGGTTGACGTTTTTAACGTCATTTGGACGTTTTTTGTATCCTGGTAACATTTTGAGGTTTTTTGTGTAAAAACTGACGTTTTTTACCTTCCCAGTAATTTTTCTCTGTTACTAAATCTAGTAAGTAGAACTGATATTGAATTATTTTCATAATAAATCTTATATTAACGATATCAAACCAGTTTACAATGAATTTTAAATGTGCTCTGTAGAAATAACATTTGAATATACCTTTCGTACATATGTACCTTTGCATACAATACAAGTTTAATAAGAACAATTCTGGGTGCACACATTTGAAAAAGACGTTTTTGGGTAGGAAATGACGTTTTTTCAGACCAAGAGGGACGTTTTCTCATGTCGAAGACCTGGCAACGCTGATTGTTGGTGCGCCCTAACAGTACAAAAGGAACAACAACTTTTCGTACCTGTTTTGGAAGTGGGTATCTCTACCCGTTCATAGTAGGTTGAAAACTTAGAAAATCAAAAGTTTGAAATTTGTTAAGTAGTGTTGTTTTTTATTAATATATTACTTATTATTTATTTCATATTGAAAAATTTAAATCAAAAATAAAAGAAAAATACAGTCTTCATTGAATTCATTGCTAATTATAACATAAAAAATAAGAAAATTACGACTAGATATTATTCATCTGGTGTATCTTCGAAGAGAGCTAAAGTTTCTATAGCTGTGTCAAGAAAGCTTGGGTTCAGTTTTACCAACAAAATATTTTCGAGTGTCTCCTGAGTAAGCTGATTACGGTAATCAGTAAGAACCAGCCTTAGTGTTGAAAATGCTTGCTCAATTGTGACCTGTTAAAAACGAAATTTTTAAAGCCTTAGTGAATATGTACTCGTACATAGATATGTACATCAGGGTGGCCACTATTTCCTAAGCTGTTTCTGTATAGATAATTGTGCAATGGAAAAAGGGTCCTAATTTTCAAATTATCACAATCCAATCATGTTAAATTTTCCAAATAACATTGTCTGAGATTTGTGGACTCTGCATTTAATACTTTTGAGCAGCAGGAAAAAAACAACTTGGGAAATAATGATGAAAACGTTATATTAACCTGAGTTGGCGGGACTGCAAAACAAACATTACTTAATTCGTACAATTGTGGGTCAGTGTACTGCTTTGCCTTCCAAAATTTTAGCACATCGTCAATTCTTTGGAAAGGCAGTTGGAGATGCTCAATTCTTGCATACGCGTCGAACGTATTGTTGATTTCGGCTTGGGTTCCTTGTACTTAATATTGATACATGAGTTCATCTTCTTCATCAAAAAAGTTGCCGGCCGGTGTGGAAGCAGAAGTTGGCGCGTAGTATAAGGGTCCAATAGGATTATTTTCATGGATTCTGTCCCAAATTGTTTTTAAATGAAGAGTAGCTTCGGTTTTTTGCTGTGCAGTTAAAGTATGTTGAAAGCGAGGGTCCAGAAACAAGCACGAAATTAAAAATTTATTATTAAATAACGTTATTGTTCGTGTTTCTATTGATTTTAAAATCATGTTCCCAATTGTTGTTATTAGCTCCTGACTTGAATCGCTTACGATTTTTTCGGTGCTTATTTTTAGTTTAAGCCACTGTGCGTAAAAGTTTCCGTAGTGTAATTGCTCCTCTTGAAACTTTGTTATAGTTTTTTGCAAGGGATGGGAAACTGTGCAATAACATTCAATGAAATCCCAAAACAACGTATCCACTTCGAAGTTTTCATCCTCAGATTTATTTTTAATAGATTCGATTTTAGTCAACATATGCTTTGCTGCTAATAAATCCTGCAACATAGTATACGTGGATCCCCATCTCGTAGGGCAATCTAGTTGGGGCATTGCCAATCCTTTTAACTGAAATATTTCGCGATAGCCATTTGACGTTTTTCTGATGTATTTTGTAAGATTACGACAATTCCATAGGTATTTCAGCATGCCAGACGATTTTGCAACGTCAAGAGCGACCAGCTGGGTTGTATGTGCTGCACATCGGCAAACTTGTATATTTCCTATTAGCACGTTTGGCACTTTTTCTACAAGTTCATTTTTTTTTAAATATTCATCGTTAGTGCAGAATTCGTCGTTTTCTTCAACATCCTCTTCAGAAATAAATGATAAAATGTTTGTCGCTCTCAGCATGTTTGCACCGTTATCAGATGTTATTGAGACGATTTGGGTCAAATTAATGTTGTATCGCTTTAGCACATTCAACACTTCAATGGCAAGATTTTTGGCTGTGCTTGATCCAGCTCCTTTCAATTCTATCATTCCCAAAATAATAGATTTAATTCGTACCGCACTAATAAATTGAGCACTTACACCAAATATATTTCTGGACAGCCTTGTAGCACTGTCTATTTTCAATGATAATAGTTTGTTTTTCACTTCATTGGTGATTTCCAATTTTATGTTATTCGCAACCATAAACAATGTTTTTTTGCAGTTTGATGCATTCAGCGTAATTTTTTTTTCGTCCGACAATCTAAGGCCATCGCAAATCGGATCTATGAAATTTCTTATGTTTGGTGAATTCAAAATATTGAACGGAATGCAGTCCTCCGTTACCAATCCGATATATGACCTTATCAATTGTTTTTTATTCACCTCAATTTTAATTTTCTTTTTTCGTATTATTTTACAAGCGCTTTTAGATGAAATTGACGACTCCGGTGGTTCAAACTGTTCATTACTTGCTTCATTCAAATTAATTTTGTGCAATTTAATTAAATGCGCTTTTAAATTAGGCACTCGATTATTCCTAAGCTTGTTTTTGCACGTTTTACACGTAGCTAAACCCATGTCTGCGTTGTTTTCGAAATACATTCAAATTTCGTTTTTAGCTGCCATAGTAAAATTTATATGTTGCTGAACTAAATGAAACTAAATGCTAACTACAAACCAAAAACGTACAGAACTCGCAAATAACGGTTGTGACCAGAGTACGAAAACAACCCGAACGGGTAGAGATACCAATTTCCAAAACACTAACAATACACAATGGGTTTCAATTGCAGCTGAGTACAAACCAAATGAATTTTTTGGTCTTTTACGGATATTTCTATGCATTAATTGTGGTTTTTTCCAAAACTGACCACATCGTTAACAATGCAGAAATTATGCATACCTAAACCAGGATAGGCATAAACTTGGAGTTCGAGCGAGCGAGCATACTCGTGCTCAATGCCTCGCAGGTAACAAGGCGCTCGCAGCTTTCTTTCATGTATAAGTTTAAATTTTTTAAGAAATTATTGAATATTAAAAATATCATACCTATTTACATAGATATGTATGCACATATGTATGTACCTACCTAGTAGATGGTCAAAATAGCACGCATCTATTCTTCTGTACATGAGAACATATCTATACATACACAAATAAATACATACATTTGTGGATATATGTATATATATACATATCTGCATGTGTATATACAATCCTTTACTCGAAA
>NW_023474096.1:0-1281 GCF_013731165.1 Rhagoletis pomonella
CTCATTCAAGATTATAAATTAAAAAAGGTCACATTCGGTGTAAATTGAGCGCCCTACCTCGCCATTCGCACGCTTCACCAAGTAGCGCAAGATGAAAAAACCAGCTACCCAATGGCCGCCCCCATTCTGAATAAAGAAACGTATGTGGATGACATACTCTCTGGCAGCCACGATCTGACAATCGCCACTCAATCTCTCACCCGAGTCATTCAGGCTCTAAACTCGGCAGGCTTTCCCTTGAAGAAAATAACAGCGAACCACCCAGAAATTCTCAAAAATATAAGGAAAGAGGACTTGCTCGATACTAATTTTCTCGAGTTCGAGAAAGCAAGTACCACAAAGACTCTAGGGATCCAATGGAATGCGCTCACAGACACGTTTTCCTATAAGATCGACTCCATCCCAGCCTCATCTGCTAGCACGAAACGACAGATTCTCCCCTCTGTCGCGAAACTTTTTGACCCCGCAGCGTGGCTTACGCCGATAATGATCCAGGCAAAGATTCTCTTACAAGAGCTCTGGATCGACGGAACTGACTGGGACGAGAAAGTCAAACCCCTCCGTCTTGTTAAATGGTCTCAGTTCGTAACCAATCAATCTCGACCACTCAAATTCCTCGATGGGCAAACCTTATTCCTGACAAGCATGTTGAACTCCATGGATTCTGTGACGCCTCAGAAGAGGCATATTGTGCCAACGTATATGTTGGAACTACTCGTGGTTCCAGTACCTCTTCCCATCTTCTGGTTTCCAAAGGCAAGGTAGCACCCCTTCGAACAACTAGTTTACCCCGGCTTGAGCTCTGCGGAGCTCTTGTCTTAGCCAAACTTGTCGCAGCTGTCCAGTCCAATCTCGACCTCTCTCAAACAAAACTGGTACTATGGTCTGACTCTGAAATTGTATTGGCATGGCTGGAAAAACCACCCCACTTTTGGAAAACGTTCGTCTCGAATCGCACCGCGGAGATCTTGGAACTCGTCGGAAACGCCACCAGGGGACATGTACGCAGCAGCGACAACCCCGCAGATATGGGCACAAGGGGTTGCAAGCCACTTGACCTAGCAGCGTCTTCATTATGGTGGAACGGTTCTGCTTGGCTATACAAGCCCCCCGAAGAATGGCCAAAACCACCTGTTCGAAAAGTCAACCCGCCGGAAGTGCGAAGAGTGGAGGCATTACTCACCACCGAAGAAGATCCCAATGTTCTGGACAGGTTTTCCTCTGTCTCTCGAGGCTTGAGAGTGATGGCCTACGTCTTCAAGTTCATCAGACGACTAAATG
>NW_023474096.1:1291-2451 GCF_013731165.1 Rhagoletis pomonella
AATTTCTACAAACTCAAGTGTGCACACTTGACCCCAAACAGACACTAATGAACAGGAAGCAGTAGGAACTTTGGTACAATCATGCTATTCAGAGAATGATAGCAAAATACTCCTCCCGACAGCTATGGTACCGGTATCACACCGAGGAGAAATATTTAAACTCAGAGCTCTTATAGATCAGGGGTCAGAACGAAGCTTTATCCCCACCAAAGCTCAAAATAAGCTGGGCTGCCCTGCAAATCCTCAAAATTTTTAATCTCGGGCACGATCTCCAAACTAAAATAAATTCTCAAGCTATCGTGTTACCACAGCTGACAAAAATGCTCCCCAAGTTCCCACTTAATCATGACCACAAAGAAAAATGGTCTCATCTCGAACTGGCAGATCCAAACTGCCACTCCCCATCCCAGATTGACCTCGTGTTAGGCAGTGATGTCATCCCTCAAAAAGTCGAGGGGGGCATGGAAAAAATCTCACCAACTCTGCTAGCTCAAATGACAATATTTGGTTGGATACTTAGTGGTCAGATTTACGAAAACATAGCTTCATACTCTACACAAATAGAGGAAATTTCTAATGAGCATCTCAACTCACAATTGCATCGGTTTTGGGAACTAGAAGAAGTTCTAAACCTCAAGCCTACCACCCCTGAAGATTTGTGATGATTTCTATAAATCCACCACTTCTCGCATCCCTGATGGTCGTTATGTGGTCAGGCTTACGTTCAAGCCAAGTTTCCCCAAATAAATCTCTTTAGGTTACTCTCGCTCCTCAGCGCTTCAGCAGTTTCTCGGAATGGAGAGAAATCTCCTCAAAAAGGGCGATTTAAAGGCCTCGTATGATAATGTCCTGGAAGAATACCCCACCCTAAACCACATGGGAAAAACGGTGTCCCAAGTAAAATTCCTCTCAGGCAAGTACATGTCGTTCTACCTCCTTCCCCATGCGGTTACAAAGCCCGTAAAACGAATGACAAAAGTACGAGTTGTCTTTAATTCATCAAAGATTTCGAGATCCGGTTGCTTTCTTAACGATGTATTATATACCGGACCAACTCGCCAGCCTGATTTGATGCTTCTCATCCTCAAGTGGCAAATGTATAAATTTGTATTTAATGGTGATGTCGAAAAGATGTACCGACAAATACTGCTACATTCCGA
>NW_023474096.1:2461-3573 GCF_013731165.1 Rhagoletis pomonella
CTCATTCAAGATTATAAATTAAAAAAGGTCACATTCGGTGTAAATTGAGCGCCCTACCTCGCCATTCGCACGCTTCACCAAGTAGCGCAAGATGAAAAAACCAGCTACCCAATGGCCGCCCCCATTCTGAATAAAGAAACGTATGTGGATGACATACTCTCTGGCAGCCACGATCTGACAATCGCCACTCAATCTCTCACCCGAGTCATTCAGGCTCTAAACTCGGCAGGCTTTCCCTTGAAGAAAATAACAGCGAACCACCCAGAAATTCTCAAAAATATAAGGAAAGAGGACTTGCTCGATACTAATTTTCTCGAGTTCGAGAAAGCAAGTACCACAAAGACTCTAGGGATCCAATGGAATGCGCTCACAGACACGTTTTCCTATAAGATCGACTCCATCCCAGCCTCATCTGCTAGCACGAAACGACAGATTCTCCCCTCTGTCGCGAAACTTTTTGACCCCGCAGCGTGGCTTACGCCGATAATGATCCAGGCAAAGATTCTCTTACAAGAGCTCTGGATCGACGGAACTGACTGGGACGAGAAAGTCAAACCCCTCCGTCTTGTTAAATGGTCTCAGTTCGTAACCAATCAATCTCGACCACTCAAATTCCTCGATGGGCAAACCTTATTCCTGACAAGCATGTTGAACTCCATGGATTCTGTGACGCCTCAGAAGAGGCATATTGTGCCAACGTATATGTTGGAACTACTCGTGGTTCCAGTACCTCTTCCCATCTTCTGGTTTCCAAAGGCAAGGTAGCACCCCTTCGAACAACTAGTTTACCCCGGCTTGAGCTCTGCGGAGCTCTTGTCTTAGCCAAACTTGTCGCAGCTGTCCAGTCCAATCTCGACCTCTCTCAAACAAAACTGGTACTATGGTCTGACTCTGAAATTGTATTGGCATGGCTGGAAAAACCACCCCACTTTTGGAAAACGTTCGTCTCGAATCGCACCGCGGAGATCTTGGAACTCGTCGGAAACGCCACCAGGGGACATGTACGCAGCAGCGACAACCCCGCAGATATGGGCACAAGGGGTTGCAAGCCACTTGACCTAGCAGCGTCTTCATTATGGTGGAACGGTTCTGCTTGGCTATACAAGCCCCCC
>NW_023474097.1:0-3572 GCF_013731165.1 Rhagoletis pomonella
AAGAGGATTGGGAAGGCCATTCCTACAAGTGGTGTCATGAAGTGGCATAAAATCCACTCCTGTGAATTAGCAAAACATTAAAATAAACTGTGCGTACAACTATGCAAATAAGCGTTTATACATGTTATAGTATATATGTGTTTTGTGTGTGCCGTGCGATATGCTAGCCAAAGTTTCATTTACTGCAGTGATTTAAAAATTACATACGATCATCAAATCGCCCAATCCGTTTAGTAAACTATTTTGAGAAATTAAATTGACAAAAACGCAAGTAACTGTTCTGGTGTACTTTGAGCTAGCCACGCCACACAATCAGCTACATATTTTTGCAAAATATCGCCGGCAAGCGGTAAAATAAAAATTGCGACAAATAAACAAGTGCATAAAACGGTAAATACGCCAAGCAGTAGTGGTTGCGTCGCTTAACAAAGCGCTAAGCAAGAAGCGCCAGCATCGGAAGAGGCGCCAGAGCAAGGCAGCGCCGAACAACAGCAGCAGCGAATAGTGTCGGCAGAAGTAGCGGCATTGTGGGCAGAGCAGCAGCATACGACAGCGAAGTCGAAGAATTGAAGACAGCGGCGAGGGATGAAACAGCGCAGTGCAGCTAAGTAGTTTTAGCGTATACATACTTACGTACATATTTACATGTTAAGCAATATATACACGAATTTGCTGGTAATACGCCGTTAGAGTTAGCGCTATTTTGTTCACGCCACTGGCGGTAGTTTTGTATTTGCAATTGCAATTTTTTCATTTTATGAGTACAGATTTACATGTGCGAAGGTAATGCGGTACAGTCACGTACACAATAATAGAAATAATTGAACAAATGATTATTAGGAAATTAAATGAAACAAATAACTTGAATATTTTGTGTATCAGTATTAAATGTATGTATGTTAAATACCGAGAAGTTTAAACATTTTACCACATCGATTTAAACAATAGAAATTTTAATTGATAATATTGTAAGACATGGACCGTGATGAAATTTTTAGCTTGACGGTTGACGGTCTTAGGGAAAAGTTGGGCGGTTTAGGTTTGTCGACTAACGGACGGAAAGCGACGTTGCAGGACAGGCTGCTGGAACACTTCGGCCTGAATGTGAGCGACGGCGATTATACCGATTTCGATGACGCTGCAAGTAGGCGAAGCGTACGTGGGTCCGTGGCTGAGCGTCCAGCATTCACTCTTCGAGACATTGAGGACTCGTTGTCCAAATTCAGCGGGTGTGGTCAGCCGATATTTGAGCAGTGGCTGGAGGATTTTGAGGCCAACGCAATGGCTGTGCAGTGGAGCGACCTTCAGAAATTCATCTACGCCAAGCAGTTGCTGAAGGGTGGAGCAAAACTTTTTATTAGAAGCCAAACTGGAGTTAGCAATTGGGATTCTCTAAAATCCGTTCTGCGCTCGGAGTTTGGCGTCACCATGTCGTCAGCCGAAATACACCGCGTCCTTCGGAAGCGCCACCAGCGACCAGGCGAAGATCTGCGGGAGTATCTGTATGCAATGATGGAGATCAGCAAACCAGTCAGTCTCGATGATTCCAGCTTGATCGAGTATTTCATCGAGGGGATTTCAGATAATCGCGCGAATAAGAGCAACTTGTATCAGGCGCGAAATATCAAGGAGCTGAAGGAACAGATCAAGGTGTACGAGAAGATTCGGTTGGGCAAACCACAGACCACGAATGGGAATTATGTAAAGCCAACGTCTTCAAACAGGGATTTACGAAATTCACCGTCCTCAAGCAAAGGGTGTTTCAACTGTGGTGATCAGTCTCACTTTGCTCGAAATTGTCCACGTAAAAAGATCAGATGTTTTCAATGTGGCAACGAGGGTCATCGAGCGAGTGAGTGCAAGAGCGCTGGAAATGGAGTGAAGACCGAGAGAGCTCCAGCAAACATTATGGCGGTAAGGCAGAGCGGCCTGATTTTTAAAGACATCAATTTTAGCACTTCGAATCAGACAGTTTCGGCACTTATCGACACAGGGTCAGACCTGTGTCTAATGCGTCATGACACTTTGTTGATGCTGCAGCTGGATGCAGAGCTCAGCAAGGAGAAGCGGCGATTGGTGGGCATCGGTAACAGTGCAATGACGACAATGGGTAGTTTTACCATCCCAATGCAAGTAGACGGAATTTCGCTTGACATTACGTTTCATGTGGCAAGGGAGCGGGATTTGGGCTACCCGCTGGTGATAGGCAACAATGTCCTCAAACACGTTGACCTTATCGTTACGGAAGATGGTGCCGTTTTTAAGGAGAAGGCGAGAAAGTTCAGTGGACGCGAGGATGCACTCGAGCGCAAAGCAGTGGCCGATAATTGCGCTAGTGTGGTGCGAGACGGAGCAGATCCGTGTGAAGGTGCAGCGGCGTGGAAGGCGGTGGCCGGAAATTCCCCGAATGCTGGTCAAGTTGGAGAAAGCTCATTTGTGCGCAAGGCGAAGGCTGGTAATTGCGTAGAGGTTGGGCGAGTCAAAAAGAATTCAGGAGATGGTGCAGCAAAACGCAAGGCAGTGGCTGGTAATTGCGCAAGTGCAAATCCTGATAATTCGATCACCGACGATTTGAACAATATTTACAATCTGATAACGAATATTGTGAGGAAGTTGAGAATAAGTGCTAGACCGGCAGATCCGGCTGAGGTTCAGCGTAGACGTGATGAAATGCGAGATTGTGTCAGTGAACACGGTACGAGTGTTAGGCATGGTGATATCGTAGGATCACCACGAGAGCATGCGAATCCCAGCAAGACAGGTGTGTACGAACGAGGTGTGGAATGGGCGAGGTTTCGCGATGGAAGACCTTCAAGTCAAATCAGCGGGCTGCAAGCAGGGTCCGGAAACGTATGCGTGGAAGCCGGAACGAAGCAAAATAAAGAATGCGAGATAGATGTATTTCATGTAAGCAGGACGCGAACGGACAAGGTAAAGAGTTCGGCAGCAGCCTACAAGCCAGATGAAATCTCAGTATCACCTATGGAGCAAGAGCTTCTGCAGAAGGAGCACATCGACGAGTTTGATGCAGAGAGGGAAGAAGTATGCCACCAAGCACGCGACAAAATCGCCGAAATACAGCAAGAAAACCGCAGAACGTTTAACGAACGTCGACGAACTGCAAAAGAGTACGCCATGGACGAGCTAGTAGCAATCAAGCGAACGCAATACGGATCGAGACTCAAGTTAAAGCCAAAATTCTTCGGACCATATAGGATTGCGAGGATTATGCGACACGGACGCTACGCCGCAGAGAAGATCGGCGACCACGAAGGGCCAGACCGCACAAATACCGTAGCCAAATTCCTAAAGAAATGGAATCCATCATCCGAGGCCGAATGATCGCGCAGGATGGCCGAATGTGGGAAATGATGTAGGCGGCCATCGACATACAAACATACAAGTATGACAGTGGGGACCCGTACTAACACTGATCGACGAATACAACACTGACAAGGATTGAACGGACCACACTGAACATACTCAACTATAGACTTCACGAGACAAACGAAGGACAGCAATACAGCAGATTGTATTTGACCGCCTTCAAGCGAAGTTGTTAAGCTAGTCGT
>NW_023474098.1:0-3572 GCF_013731165.1 Rhagoletis pomonella
CCGGTGTGCTTCTCTACACCAAATATTGAAAAATTAATGAAAAATCCCGGAATTTTTCTATATGAAGATTTATCATTTGTTTTATTTCAAAATGTTTAATTCTTTATTTTAAATCTTAATCCAACAGATTTGGATATACAACATTTTTTGTTTTTCCATCTTGGGTATGAATAAAAAAACAATTTGGTATGCCAACTCTTGAACATGCCACGTATAGCTGTAGGATAATTCACTGCGTCATCTTGATTCATTGCGCTGTCAACAGATTTATATGTGGTCACTTCATCTGGCAAATTTTCTAGAATTTGATAATTGATTGAATTGACATGCAAATTTTTGGTGCCAGTATTGCGCGTTTTCTCAACCAATCGTGATACAGGTAATTTTGAGCAACATTTGGAAACACGCATTCAATCAATTTTTCTCTTAATTAGAGAATTGTACAAAAATTCTTCGACAATGTAATCAAGCCATTTGTATTATCGATTCGAGCTTTGCCATTTCCGATCTCTAACAATTGCTTCGAGAACCGATCTTCAAATCGATTATTGTGCAACTGAACACGCATGTTTATGTGTAATGTAAATTTTTGCACATATCGCCACAGAGGGGAAGACTTCAAGCATGCATTGATCTCATCTGCCGGTGTTGATTGTGGAATCACGGGCAATGTTTGTCGAAAATCACCTGGCAATAATACCAAAGCACCACCAAAAAGCTGTTGATTTCCACGTAAATCCTGCATTGTGTTGATTCTTCAAAGTCCAAAATAGAACGACCGAATATCAATGTACACCAGCTATTCGATAATACGATGAAATGACAGATATGTTGAGTTGTGGTGACTTTCATTCCATTGGCTCTTCAAAATCCCTATTGAAAAACTTGCAGCCATGTTTATACTTGACTTAATTTATCCGAAGAAAGAATAAAAACAGCACATTATAGCAACAATTTTCCACTACGTTTTGAAACTTTTCGTACGAAATGATGCAACAAATTTGTGCAAAATTATTGAAATAAATTCAATTGATTATTATATTGATTTTTTTGAGCTCAAGGCCGGGTTGAAATAAAACAATCTGTTTTTGTTGTTTTTAAATCGTATATTTTTTAAAAAAATTTAAGTACTAATTGAGAACTATATTGCAGCCATGTTTATACTTGACTTAATTTATCCGAAGAAAAAATAAAGACAGCACATCATAGCAAAAATTTTTCACTATGTTTTCGATTTTTCATGTATCTGCTGTTGTACCATATACGTGGTTCACGTGACAGACATAAACTGTCATATATCATGAACCGCTGGACCGAATTCGGGCACACTTCACATAACCCATCTGCATGATAGTCCGAATACACCGTTTAAATTTGGAGAATTCGTGCACTTATTTTTTTATTTAAGATGGGGAGTATGGAATTATTTCATATGTCTCTATACCAATTCCAGTAATCTACCACAAATATTTCAAGAGATATACAACATAAAAATTTTAGTTAGTATGGGAGGTGCCACACCCCCCTTTTACGAATTCGGGCCAACTTCACATAAACCATCTGGATGAGAGCCTGAATATGCCGTATAACTTTGGTTGAATTCGGTGAAGCCGTTATCAAGTTATAAGCTCACACCAAAAACGTGTACTTATTTTTATACATAAGATACATATGCCTTTTCCAAATTTGGGCAAACTCCAAATAAAATATTTGCATGATGGCCCGAATATGCTTTATGAATTTGGTTGAATTCGGTTAAGCCGTTCTCAAGTTATAAGCTAACTCACTAATTTGTATATATAAAATACAGGCGCCACGCCCCCTTTTCCGAATTCAAGCAAACTTCACATAAACCATCTGCATGATAGATCGAATATGCCACATAAATTTGGTTGAATTCGGTGAAGCCGTTCTCAAGTTATGAAGTCACACCAAAAACGTGCACTTATTTTTATATATAAGATGTATATGTAAAAAGAATAATGTATGTAAGTATGTATACTCTTAAACTAATCTGCCTTACTCTTTGCATGCCTGTACCCGCTTACTGATTTTCGGATCCCACGCCTCTGTCTTAAAAATATTGGTAAATTATACTGCTATGCTGCGGCCTCCCTCGCTGCTTTCTAGATGTTATTAATATGCTGGTGTCTTGGGTATGTGGTTACGTGGGGTACTGCACTATTTTTGTTGTGTACTTCTGTTTGGCTGGTGTTCTGCCTAACGCAACCGCTTATACACATATAACGGGCTTTATGTACATATACGGTAACCACCCGTCCTGTATAATACATACGGTGACCATCCGTTCTGTTTTCTGCAGGACCGTACTGTTTTTCAAAGGTCGGTCCTGCGTTGTTTTTCAAACCTGAAAAACCTGAAAATGTACTGATTTTTTCCAAGTGTCCTGCATTTGTCCCGCATTTTCCGTTAAAGTTATCGGACAATGGATGGATTTAACAAAAATAGTGTTTTTTGGTACTTTTCGTAGCTTTTTTTTCAATACCTCATGAAAAAATCTCCCAATCAACGTAAGAGACTTACAGCTCGAAGGGTATTGATGTGCCTCTTACCAAAATATATAACTTGTGGCGACTTCAACGAAAATTATTAGTGCTAAAGGCGACCATTGGCACTTTGTCGTCAATGTCGAAAAAAGTGAGATTTTCAATCAAATACGCAGTTCCATTTGATTGTTTTTTTTTCGTTATTTTAAAAATTCGATGAAGAAGATATATTATTACAGTAAATTTTGAGCCAAAGATAATGAAAATCGGATTAGAAATGTAGATGCTATGGAGCGCAACCTGCACAAATTATATATTTTTGTAAAGGGCACTTTATAACTCGTCGTTTACGTCGATTCATGACGTCGATTTTTGACAAATAACTGCGAAAAGTACCAAAAAACAAAAAAAGAAGGGTATTGTTTTCGTTTTGAACGACTCAAAATTTGCCTATAAAATTATTTTTTAAAGATTTTCACTTTTCGTGTAAGCTATTGTAATTATAATATGTTTTACTATACTTTTATAAATATTCATGTAAAAAAAGATGAATATCGATGAAGAAAACGTGATTCATTTTTAAAGTTAAAGGTATTTATATTTTTATACTACGTAAATATATGTAGGCATATTTTTAAAAATGTTCCTTCATTTTGAATCCATATTTATGGTCACCGTAATTATACAGGACAGTCCTCTTTTATGACCCATTGTCCTGGTAATCTATTTATTTTATACGGGACGCCAAATGTTCTGTATTTCTTTTAATGCCCTGTATTTGTCCCGTTCTCGGTGTTCGGTGTTTCGACGCCTTAATAGCTCATTAAAATGGCATGCCATGAACCAGTTTTTAGTGATGTTGGTATATGTATGATCGTAATATTCTCCATAAACCGTTATTATTTTATAACCTGAATGCCTGTGATTGGAATCGAGGGATACATAGAGTGGTCAAAATAGGACTCAAGGTTTAAGCAAGGTTTGGCTATTTGTCTTTAGTTTATTTAATGTTTATTATTTTTTTTATGAAAGCAAAGCCCTTTTCCTAACAAGAACCGTATAAAT
>NW_023474099.1:0-3572 GCF_013731165.1 Rhagoletis pomonella
GAAGCCTAAAAGGCAACAACAAAAATGTAAACAAACAAAAGGGAATGTCAATAAAATTATAGTTTAAAAAACTAAAACCTCCCTATTATAATTGTCATTCGTACTGTCATCAGGTATGTAACTTCAGAATAGAAATCGCTGCATCTTTTAGGCGCATCAATACATAGTTACATTCCGAGCTAATAAAAGGAAGGTAAAAAAAGCAGTCACTGACAACGCAGTATTGTGTTTGCTGCGGCAGTGACTGCCAATATTAGCAGTAACAGCTGATTTTAAAAACTGTCACTGCCACTGCGCTATTGTATTTTGGGCTTTAGCGATATAGAGGGCGTGGTTTTTGTCCGATTTCGGGATGCCAGATTTTTTATGCGCGAAATCAGTACGTTATACTTTTTCATGCTAAAAAATCAGTACTTTTCAGTACATTTTTATTCAAGGCAAAATTATGAATGTAAGTAACAAACAATACTTTAAACGCCAGAGTACTTGTTTTTAACAATATTTTGGTATATAAATAAAATATTGTTTATATAAAAAATAAAAGTGTTATTCACTTTAACATGAGAATACACATCATTGCACACAGAAGCCAATAAATTATTTTATATTTATGACATTTTTCAGTAGTCATAATGATATCATTTCTATCTTCAGTGTTTAAATAGTCAAAACATTCTATACATTTCATTTTAAACTTACTTTTAATTTGCAGTTCACTTTAAAAAATGTGAATCAGAAACCGGTAATGACAAAAAAAAAACAAAATTACATACATATTTTTTCAAACTGTGGTAAAATACCACTATTTATTTATTTGTTTAGGCAATGAATGCAATAAAAATTCTTATAGGCTAAGTAGAAAATAGTTTGACATTATTAATACATAATAAGAAAAAATAAAACTACTTATAAAAAAGATTCACAGAATTCCTAAAGCGATTTTTTGAAGTTGAAAAATCGATATCAACATGTTTATAAATTCTGTTGAATTCAATTAAGGCTCTAGTGATGGGAGCATTTCGTGCATATAGTCCTAAAAATACCAACATGGAAAAACTGTGAGCAGCGTAGAGGTCTGGCAGGTATATTAAAGAAAATCCTCTCAAGGAGTACGGGACAGTCTACAACACCACAGACTAGATCGAAAACAAAAGATAAAGAAAGGATTATTCTCCTACTTTGCAAGGATTTTAAGTTTATCAACAGGCATATCGATTTATAAGTGGGGATAGGGTCCGAAAAGCGTAAGTTATGTAGCGCAAAGCGTAAGAAAACTTTTTGGATCCGCTCAATCCTAGCAATATGACACGCATAACAAGGAGACCAGATAAAGGACGCGTATTCAAGCCTGGAGCGTACAAAAGCCATATAAAAAAGTTTCAGTGTATACGGGTCGGTGAATTCCCTACCATGGCGCCTTACAAAAGCAAGCATGGAATACGATTTTTTAATAATAAAATTTATATGATTAGCGAATGTAAACTTTGAGTCAAAAATTATTCCTAATTTCATTTAAACGCTGTAGTGGCGACATGTAAATATGATAAGAGCTCTGAATAATATTATAACGTTTAGCATAGGTAACGTAAAAAGTATGGACCTACTGTTGTTCTTACAAGAGTTCGCCCTGGCTTTAAAACCTTCCAATCGTCGCCTAACTCCCTGTTAAAATTTTCGGGCGTTTTTCCTGTCGGCCAGCATTTCAAGCTCTTCGCACTCACGTATTTCGGCCTCTCTCTTCTTAATGCGGCAAATACCTCTCGCTTCCCTCTTCAGCTCCCTGTAACAGTCCCACATGGCTCGCGTTGCGCCCGATCTCCTCTTGGCTCTATAGGCGGCATCTTTTTTCTCTGCAGCTGCTTGACACTCCTCATCGAACCAGTTGTTCTTTCGGGTTCGCTGAAATCCGACTACTTCTTCGGCGGCGATACTTAATGAACGGGAAATGTGGTTCCACCACTTACATATGTCGGATTGTTAAAGAGTGCTCTCTGAGGGCAGGTGTGAGAGTCGAGTATCGAATGTATTGGCCGTTTGTTGTGATTTCAGCTTTGTGACGTTAAACTTTCCTTGCATTTTTAGGCGCACATTTTTTGCTGAACAGAGGCGGATGCGTAACTTGGCTGCAACGGGATAGGGATCCGAGTCGATGTTTGGACCTCGGATGGTACGTACGTTCAAAACACTGGAAATGTGCCCTCCGTCTATCACAACATGATTGATTTGGCTTCTCGTTTTTCGATCTGGAGACAGCCACGTAGCTTGATGTATCCTTTTATGCTTAAACCTAGTACTGCATACTACCATATTTCGGGCCCCGGCGAAGTCGATCAGCCTCAGTCCGTTGTCGGACGTTTCGTTGTTGAGGCTGAATTTCCCACCGGTGGATCCACATATCCTTGCCATGCCCACCCTGGCATTGAAATCGCCAAGCACGATTTTGATATCATGGCAGGGACAGCGCTAGTTTGTGAGCTCCAAGCGCTCATAGAGAAGTTCCTTGGACGCCTTGTCCTTCTCTTCCGTCGGGGACATCTCGCTTTGATGCGGATTGTGGCTAGACGCTCGTCCACCGGGGTGAACGACAGTACACGGTGTCGGAGTTTCAGTCCCACCACAAATCCAACACCGAATTTGCGCTCCTTTACAGGCAGCTGTAGTAGACGTCGCAAGGCCCCAGATGTTTTTGCATTACCACGCCCAACACATTCCTTGAATGGCGGTGATGTCAGCTTTTGTCCTTACGAGGACATCAACCAGCCCATTAAGGGTCCAGACATTCCAGGTGCATGCCCTTAAATCGTAGTCCTTTAAACGTTTGCCGTGGTCGTCATAAAAAGGGGTGTTCTCATCCGAGGCCTCGTTTTTTTTTTTTTTCATTGGAGCCTGATTTTACGTGGCGGGCGCCAAACACACGCACAACCCATTGCTGGGGCGGGGGTGGTTTCGCAACCGAATACACGTTTTAATAGCGAGCCGTTTACTCCAAGACAAACACCCGCTTGCAGCCGCTCCTACTGGTGAACGGACGCTGCAGACTTCGTGAGCCCTTAAACCGAATAAGTCGGAGTGGCCCCTCTCTTTCTGAAGGGACCCAAAGCTCCACTCGGGTTGGTTACCGCATCTTGCACATCGGTTGCTCACGTTGCCCAGAGTGTTCGAACGAGGACGCAGGAGTCGGAATTGAGTATAGCCGTGCAACTGTAACTGCAAATCGAGCACAACTCCATTGCGTGATTCATTTTAATTAAATGCTTAAAGAGTTATAACAAAAAATAGTAATTTTTGAAAATTCAAATTTAAGTCAAAATACAATAACGCAGTGGCAGTGGCAGTTTTTAAAAATCAGCTGTTTTTTAGAAAGTGTGGTGTCCAATGAAGCGACTCACAATACAGCAGCGACAGCTGGCGATACTGCTCAGTTTATCCCAAATTCTAAATTCACTGCCACTGCCTTCATCGCAGCAAACTTTGCGTATTGAATTTGACATAAATGAAACGCAGCTAACTTCTGTTTATCTCACTGAAGCCTAAAAGGCAACAACAAAAATGTAAACAAACAAAAGGGAATG
>NW_023474100.1:0-3572 GCF_013731165.1 Rhagoletis pomonella
AACATAAGGACTGTTTAGGATGTTGTGGAAATGGTGTTGGATTTGCATATGTAATTGCATTTGCAAATTTTATGCTTGCTGCCATCGTTACCGTGTGCATTTCGCAAGAGCATATTCACAAGATCCAGAACCGCCCTATAGTAAGCATGTAAAATTAAAATAAAAAAGTTTCCCAAAAATAATTAAAGCTATTAGGAGTACATGTGTGCGCGTTAAAAATGTTGTTCCTTAAAGTAATATCGACAAAACAAAATTACAAAAACTAGATGTTATTGAGTAGTTGTTATTTTTAAATCATTCCGGTTCCTCAAGTGTCCCAAAAAATCGCAGGCTAAACTATTATATAGCAATAGTTATGTAGTTGTGGCAACTCAACTACACTCCGTTACATAACTACACTCCGTAGTTATTTAGCTTATTCAAGGTTACGTATAATAATGTCAGTAGAATTAATGCCAATTGATATATCGCACACCTAGATCTAAAGTGCGACCAACTAAAAAAAAATCGGCTAATTTTTTTGCATAAATTAATTCATAGGACTTATCTCTAATTAATGTAACAAGTTTTTATTCACTAACTAAAAAACTATTGTTGTTTTTGAATTAATCGCGTTGAATCTGTACGATCCACAAGCAGTTTTATTTTCCGATCTGCCTTTTTCACTTTTGTTAGGGAATTAATTTCAATGACATTAGCACTCAAGCCAAAAGTGAGTTAATGTCAGAAAAATTCGGAGAACGTCAAAAATATATTTGTTTAAGATCCTGATATTAATATACAATTGATCAGTGAATCAATGTCAGAAATATTAAAAATTATGCAGGCTTTAAGTTCGCGCACGCCTTTTCCCGCTTATAAAATTAATATTTAGTCATACATTTTACATATTTTATAAAAAGTAGTTTATGTTTTTTATAACATATGTGTACTTTAAATATTTATAACTTCAGAGATAAATAGCACAACGTTCTTGTGTCCTTATTGCAGTCGCAAATAATCGCAGGACATGAAAATTGTTCATGTAATAAATTGCATTATATCGAATGGAATTTGATATTTATAAATGAAGTATTTATTGGTTAAAATATTCTTATTCTTATATAAATGAATTAATAAATGCTTGTTATTGGTGCTATTGTGTTGGTTAGTAATAAGAGTACATATTCATCAAACCTTATAAATGCATTATAAACCGTATAAACTTATAATAGTGTAAACTTTGTAAATTGCCAAAATGTGTATGGAAACTCGCTGAAACATTTCACTAAATTTTAAAAAAATTTCCAACGATTTCTCTGAATAGTTAATCTTTAACGCCCAATTTCAGATGGCCTACACCCAGAAAAGGTTTAGTTATAATAACCAAGATTTGGTTATAGTGACCAAGTGGCATAGTTGGATATGGCGAAATAAATATCTATTTCACGAAAGTTTGCAATTTACTTAAGACTTCTAGTTGGGACAAATGTATGTATATTTGTTAATAATTACAAAACGACTACCTTGATTGGACAATTTTGTTAGTTGAATAAAATGATTGTTGAGTAAATATAAACCATGTTTTGGTTGATACAAGTTTTCAATTAATTTTGTGAACTTGCTGTAGACTTGAATCAGCTAACCGTTTATTATTGGAAACAAAGTTTCAGTTTGATACAAATAAAAATTTAGTCGATGTTTGTTGTGTTTACTTTCTTCTTTTATTTGCATATATTAAGCATACAAAATACGTACATATTTACATAAGTTAGTTACTAAAGTAAATATTACATATGTATATGGTGGTAAGAACTTCCTAAAAAACAACGATGAAACAGGAACAATCGTCCGAAAACCCAGGTCAATATCTGCTGGAAGTATACTGCTTTGCTTTTTCCTTGGCTAAATAGACGCTTTCAAATTATACCTCACATGAACTATATATCCCCTGAAAAACCCCGGTTGGCATCAAACTTTATATTTTTAAATAACTATGCGCGCACCGAAACAACTCGCGGTGATAGCAAAACTGAAACTGAGAAAACAAGTCTGGGCATGTCATAGCACACACTTTTCTTTCTCTACCTAGCGCAACGATCGACATGCCATTGCTTACTGAGCGCTCTGTGACCACACGCGTGTTTCACCCATATACGAACAGCGGTAGCGGAACAATGATTTCCACGCACAATGCAATGGTCGGCATACTAGCGCATTCAAACGATTCAATAAGTGGGACTGTGTGCATTGCTCAGCGGGCGCTCTTCGTATGTGAAACACACGTTTGCTCAGAGAGCGCTCAGCATTCTTTAGGGGTGGCTCACAAGCATGAATATGTTCCACTCTCAAACGAAATCGTGGTTGCCTCAACTAAGATTTAGTAACTATGACTAAACCATGTGTTGAAGGAAAGCTTATATGCATTAGCAGAGCTTAATAACAGCCTTTTATGAACCATACGTTAAGTTGAATGAAATTTGTAGAATTATACTTCAAAGAAATATTTATTAGTATTAACCAAACCCTTCAACTAAATTAACGATTTGTTACAACCTAGATGAATATTAGAAGCTTTAATATATCTAGTTATTAATTACCAACCCATCGTAATAGTTCCCAATCCTTGGTAACAGTTCCCAAATATTGTCAAAATTCAGGAACTAAATATCTTTAGTTGTCGAAACTAATCCTATTTCTCAGTGTATTTAAATAGAGATTGCTGATTAACTTCAACATTTAATTTTCAGATCATACATTTAATCTGCATTTAAATGGCCAAACAAGATTGATCGATGGGTTGTTTTATCAATCTTGCCAAAGAACAATCCGCTGTTAAGAAGCAAGCAACACTGTTGCCACTTGTTTCGCATATTTAAATAAAGTTGATCTGAAACCCAACAAAAGTTAAATGGCATTTAAACAACAATCCAAAATTAAACTTAAGTGCCGTTTAAATATTCATTTAGATTGGCCCTAAGTCTAAATAAAAACAAATTATTTTTCTAACATTACTTAACTTTTAGGAGGTGAATCACTTCCGAAGTGACTTAATGTCAATTTTAGCTCGCGTGCTAATATCATTGACATTAATTCCCTAAAAAAAGTGAATATATGTCAATTGACATAAATCCATTGACATTATTACACGTCACCTTATTCATATTCATAATAGTTCAATAAAACATCCTTTTAAACATATTTTTGATCTCACAGTGTAAGTGCGCCATAGACTTGAAACGGCAGTGTTTGAATTTATTGTATTTATTTATTTCCATTACTGTACAGATCTAACCAAACAACCCAGTGGTTTTACTTTCAAAAGTTACATTTTAGGAATAAATGTATTTAATAAATTGAATTAGTTACTTATTTGCTATTTCACAACGAAGCATTAATTATTAGATATGATATAGTAGATAAGCGGGAGAAGAAACGGAGAGATGCTAGATATTTGAGAATTAAATACAAAAGAAAGGAATAAGGTAGGAAAATTACCAAAAACTGCGATTACATGGTCTACGCCTCGGCAAAGTGCCGCTGTAATTCTAGAGCGATAGTCGATAGTCACAACCATCGATAGTATCGATACT
>NW_023474101.1:0-3571 GCF_013731165.1 Rhagoletis pomonella
TGAATTTTATAACAAGGTTCGTATTACTATTAATGTTTTCGCAACATCGCTAATGATGTAGCGCAGAGAAAAATGTTCGCAGATGTGTGACTAAGGCAGGGCCTGAGTGAAATCAACGTCTAAAGAATTGAAGCTAGAAGTTAAGTTCCACAGATCGGAGCGTTGGCACCATAACTGCTTCTAGGGAAACTTAGTTTAAGGAAATCGCAATGGCGGAGGATTCTAGAAGAAAAGGGCAGTCAATTGAGCCAGTTATGATGTTAACGACAAACGTGCACGCTAAAATGGGTCATCTGTCATCCAGTGTTGTAAGGTTGATTAGTTGGCAGCGGGAATAGTAAGAGGGTAGTGGCAAAGAAAAATTTTATAAAAACTTTTTGAACACGTTCTAATCGGTTAGATAGAATTTTAGTGTAAGGCCTCCAAATAAACGTTACATACTCCAGTTGTTTAGGCCTCCGGCCTAAATATAGCGCACCACCCTAATGGGTGGTAATATAGACCGTATGCACATACACGTATACATGTACATATGCATATGCGCGTGGATCTGTACAAATTAAAGTTATATTCACTAATACGCATACGCGTCTAATTTACCCGTTGTACAATAACTGATTTGAGGAGAAACTGAACGAAAAGTCATTGTTCGGCGGGTCAAACGGATCTAATTTCAATTTACCATGGTCACTTCCCTCAGGAATTCCAAAGGATCACCAGCTATCACGCCACATCAAGGTAAAATCCACCAGACAATATTGCGTTGTATTTTCACAACCTGTTGCCAATAAATTTGTAAGATTAATTATATACTCAACACTAAAACCGAGTTGTTTTTCTTCCCTTTTTTATTCCTTTACGTCTGAGCGCTCCATTCCGTGGCGTAAATATTGGTCCCTGCGATCTGTGGAAATAATAAAATCTTTAACACAGTGCAACAAACTACATACAGTCCACTACTTTATCACACTGAGCTACAAGAGGCACACCTAATTGCCAGACCACAGCATCGGTTGCAACAATCACTAACCAAGCTTTTCAAAACCACATTCGCCACTGAAGCGTCCACAACACTAAGGGCCGGTTACTCAATGTCTGGTTAACACTAATCTCCGTTTAAACATCATTATCGACGTGTTCGGCTCCATGCATATAACATGGAGTCGGTAACGTCGATAACGATGTTTTACCGGAGATTAGTGTTAACCAGACATTGAGTAACCGGCCCTAAGGAGTTAACCAGTACTTGCCATTGGACCCCACATTCAGCCATTAGAAAGGTACGTGGTTGAATTCCAGTGCACTTTTTATTATAAAAATTAACATATAAAAAAAAAAATAAAAAAATAAAAAACCGCGCGGGAAGTTGTGAAACACGAAAGAAAAGGGTAAAGTCATTGCATTTTTTCATTATACACATGAATACGAGCGGGAAGAAAGTCCATTTTAAATCACTCACAGTATTGTTAGTGTAAAATTGAGTTCGTCAACTTGAAGCACACACACTAATATAACTTCTTATAAATTCATAAGTGCAAAGCGCAGATTACTTATCGGCTTTCACAGTTTATTCTGTTGCTGACGGTTTTTTTTTCGAGATTTTTCCATTAATTTGGACTTCCCACAAATATCACTCAGTTTCAATACTGCAATCGATTTCCGTTGCAGTCACAATCAAACACTGACCCCCCTTTTCTTTCACTTCCACAATATTCACTTGCGCGTATTAAAGCACAAAACACCTCTGTTTTTAACCGCCAATTAAACTTGAAATATCGAGGCGGCTAAAAATAATTAAATATTCATACACTGTTTTTACTTTTCATCGAAAAGTTGGGAGGCAAGTGATTCCTCCTGTATATTTGCGCGATCACTGTATTCATATATATATATTCATATTCATATTGTAATTTTTATCTTACTTTGCACGTACATATTTACACAAATCCTTTGAGCGTTTTTTTAAACGAAAGTCAACATAAACATAAACTTGTACACACTATAATCCTTTGGCTGAAAATAAATAAAGTAGTTTTGATATAAATACGTACATGGATACCAAAAACTAATATCTTATTATTGGGATAGTGGTAATAATTTGCTGGCATGGTGAAAGATTTATTTTGGTGTGGCTATTCGGGTGAAAAAGTTCAAATAGTTTTTGAGCATTAAATTTCGTTAGACATACATTAAATCTGCGATCAGATTTCTATCTCTGTGTTTTCCGTGGTAATAATTCTCTAACCCAACAAATCTGCGGTCAGATTTTTATCAGTAGTACCACGAACTATACAACTTTTTACCTCAAATTTACCGGGCTCTAACATCCAAAAATGGAAACTTTCATTCGATTGGCAGATGCCATAACCGAATTTGAGAGTGACTACAACAGTACGCCATTCGAAGATCAGAATAAGCATGCACTTGCAATACAGCAAGAGGAGCTGAGAGCCATGTGGAGGAAAACAAAATCAGCCCATGAAGCCCTCATAAACACCGATTTGACAAGAGAGGATAGACTATCTGTAAAAGCCAAAAATAAGAGTAATTTTGGCTGCTATATGAAGTGCATGGCTGCAATAGCGTCTGATTTAGAAAAGTTAGCGAAAATTGAGAAAGAAAATGAAGATGTGTCTGTTCGGGAGCACAACATTCATCTGCCTCCCTGTGACACAGATATCTTTAAAGGGGATTATCTTTCATGGCCATCATTCAGAGATATGTTTACGGCCATCTACATTCTCAATAAGCGCCTTACCCCTGTTGAGAAACTATTCCATCTCAATCAGAAAACTCAAGGTGAAGCTAAAGAAATCGTGCGAAGGTGTCCTTTAACTAACGAAGGCTTTTCAACAGCCTGGAAAAATTTAAGCGACCGATACGAGAATAAACGTATTCTGGTCAATACGCAATTAAAAATTTTATTCAACTTAAACGCAGTTGAGAGCGATTGCGGTAGCTCTATTAAAAAACTGCAGCGGGACATAAATAATTGCATCTCGTCCCTTCGATGTCATCAGATTGACATTTCTAATTGGGATGCAATTATAACGTATTTATGCTCGACGAAACTGCCAGAATGCACACTGGCTCTGTGGGAACAAACCATAGAGAACAAAACAGAGATCTCAAAATGGGAAGATATGGATAAATTCTTATCCAATCGGTTTCAGACATTAGAAACCGTTTCAGGGCTCAAGGGCAACAAAACAGCTAAGACGCCTAAGCCCCAAAACACACGGCAAATGCCGGAAGCACCTCCAAAGAGACTTGGCGCCTTTCAAGCTAGTGTCGCCAAAAAATCGTGCACAATGTGTCAAAATAGCGAGCATAAGTTACGACACTGCGAAAGATTCCGCAAGTTAACCCCTTCCGACAGAATTGAGTACGTCAAGAGCAATAAACGTTGTTTGAATTGCTTGTCAGCCGGACATACGGTGACAAGGTGCACCAGTCCCTTCAATTGTAGCGCGTGCCATTCAAGGCATCATACGTTGCTCCACCTACAACAAGCAGTTCAGCCAAAAGCAACAGATCGTAAGGGAACTCCGAACCCCTCAGGTGACGGCGC
>NW_023474102.1:0-3571 GCF_013731165.1 Rhagoletis pomonella
TGAGATTTTTATTAGTAAGAAAAATAAGTTTAAATTGTTTTTTTTTTTAACGTAATAAAACTTTTTTGGTGAAGAAATTTTATTGAATATTTGACTTTGGAACGAAAATTTGTTCTTTAAAATCAAAATCAGAAATTAAACATTTTTTTTTATAAATATTCAAAACTTCCAACTCAGGGTGAAAACCAGAATTTTTCACACAAAGAATTTAATATTTATTGTTTTTATTAAATTTTTAGTATCTGGTTGAAAATTAGGTCTTTATTAAAGATTTTTAGTTGGAAATTTAAACTTTTTATTTTTTATGCATTAGCCATTTTTATTTGAATTTGTTTGGGACACGCTAACAATGTTACCAAGGCACATTAAACAGGTACATAGTAGCATAAGAGCAAAAACAACATGTACGTGTATTTTGTTGTTACTTCTGGTCTCTAAAGTGTCAAAAAAGTATTCTTAATTTTTCAAAGTTTGCCATGTGAAATACAAACAAAATTTAAATACTAAATTTTTAAATTAAATAAATAAAAATTGCTGCTTCTTTCTTTACGTAATTTTGTAATTTATTTGTGAACAAATAGTTTATATTTTTTTACCCTTTTCATTAAAAAAGAAATATTTTTCATATAAGAAATTGTTTTCGTTTTGTACTTGTTATGTAAATTTTTCATTTTGAATTTGAATTCAAATTAAAATAATGTAATTAAATTCTTTTAACTTACAAATTTTTCAAATTTTTTTGTGGGATATGTATTTATGTATGTATGAAATAATATTAGTATCTTTAGAAATATATTTTGTTTTATTTTAAAACTTTTAAACTTTGTGAAAAATTTCCTTATTTTTAATGAAAGTAGTATCTAATTTATTTTACTTGTAACAAAAACTCTTTAAATTTACTTATTTTCTTTATTTTAATTGATTTTAATTACTAAATATGTATGTTTTCGGGTTTTAAAATTTATTTTTTTTGCAATGAACGACTTAAAAAAAATCCATTAAAAAGTGGATGGAATATACTGCTTACATACCTCACTTATGTATCTCCGCCTTTTTCTCCCTCACGCTATGGCTTTCAATACAAATTTTTCTATTTACATTTACTAATCTTTAAAGCGAGCGCCATTTACGCAATTTTTATGGCCTTTTGCTCACCATGACCACGCAGATAATCACCCACAACAAAAAAAAACAAAAAACAGAAAACACTCACTAAGCAATAAAGAGCTATAAATACTTTGAATGAGGCAAATCATTAAGAAAAAACGCAAGTCAAACAAAAGAAATTTTCAAGTCGTATGCATATCTGCGCTGAATGGCCAACCACCCAACCGTCCAACCGGAAATATACAACCGGAAACATTCAAAATGACGGCATTTGAGACATAATTTTAGTCTTCTGTGCCAATTGAAGCGTCAAATGGGTCGTTGAGGCCCACGCATTGTGCAATCAGCACACAAAAAGCTTATGAATAAATTAGTGTGGCCAGCAACAAAAAAAAAAACAACAAAAACACAACAAAAAAACCAATTCATGAATATTTCTTGTATGCCTATTGAAACGAAAATTCCTACGAGTGAACTGTTGCCGATTGGCAGTCAACTTGAAAGCATTTAAATAAAATTGATGTAAGCGAAATTTGCATGCTTGAGCAAGTAAAAGGCAGAAAATATTAATTTTTTGTGAATTTTGGTTTCTAAATTCAATGAAAATTCTTTAGCGCATAACACGGGAGTGGTAGAACTTTTTCTCCGCTGCTCACGCTGTAGTCACCCTGAGCGAAAAAGCCAATTTCCCCCTTTCTACTTTATTTTCCTTCCTTTATGAGCTACAAATAGCATACTCAGTTTCCTTCTGCTTTCATCTTTGATTAATGTACACTCACCATAATATGTTTCCGTACAGTGTACAATGTGTCGTAATAAATTTTTTCGTTAATTTTTAATAGAAATATAGTTCATTCTGCATCAAATGGCATGTAAATTATTGTTTCAAAAAATTTTACAATATTTAGGAAAATTCGACAAATTTTCACCAAAATTTTCAACTTTTAAACAAAATTGCAAATGTGCAAGTTTTAAGTGGCTATAATCTACCGTTGATTTTGGAGATTTTTTTTTGCTGATGATGTTGCTCATTTCCTCCATCTAACGGATGTGTGATAGTTTTTTTTTTATGGGAAAAAATTCCAAAGAGGGCCAGTAAAAAAATTCTCAAAAATCAACGGTAGATTATAGCCACTTAATGCTTGCTCTTTATTATACTGAAATTTGAGTGGGCTTCAAAACTGCATACTCAAAAAAATTCTAAAAATTTGTCAAATTTTCCTAAATTTTTTTAAATCTTTGAATGATTAATTTATATGCCATTTGATGCAGAATGAACTATATTTCTATTAAAAATTAAAGAAAAAATTTATTACGAAAAACATTTCAAATATAAAAAAAAAACACTGTACGAAAATATATTCTGGTGAGTGTATGTATCTATGAATTTGTGTCTCCTTCCTCGGCAACCATTAGCAACCGCAATTACCCCGATTCTTCAAATTTCAATTCGATTCAACCATCCTTTTGTGGTAATTTCGAAAAAGAGTTTGCGGTAATTTATTTACCTACCGCCATGCACAACAATAACAAATTTGGTTTGCCAAAGAATTTCGCTGCAACTATTGGAGCTCATGGAATTTTGTGGTTATAGTGCTTAAGTAGATAAATAAGTATAGCAAATGATAAATGTGTATGCATAAGTAAGCTGTGTTGTCTGTATGTATGTGTGCATGTATGTATGTATGAATTGCACTCACACGCTGCTGCCAAAGTGATTTTATTATCAAAACACACTGAACTATATAGCATTAAAAACGATCGTACTAGTATTTTTCTTCGTTATCGACATGTGTGTCGATATATTTATCGATAACAATTAGAGAACATTCATCGATATTGTGTCAGGCATATTTATCGACAATGTTGTCAATACATTTATTAGTTCGCAATCGATGCAATTATTATCAACATATTAATCGATATTTTTGTCGATTTATTAATATAGGAATCAGTTCATCTACAATTTGATGATCTATTGAATACATTCATCAATATTTTATTGATTTACCGATATATTGCTGATATATTTATCGATACCACCATTGAAAAGATTTGTCGATAAGTTTATTAATACATAAATATATGTGCATATATGACTATCTAGTTATCGAAATATCTTTCGCGGCAAATACCATCATCTGTACTTATTTATATCACTGTGGGTATCTTTATCTATATACATACAGAGTTATTTTTATATTTTCCCAAATTCGTATAGAAAAAGAAATCATAACAGTTATCGTATTTTTGTCCGACTTCTGTTTTCACTGAGGCTCAAGATATTTGAGGCTTTCAAGGAAGGAACATTTCACCTAAGTTCATTACTGATTCCATAACTAGACCAAATGCGCCTAAAATTATGTAAGCCTTTTTAATTTAAATAGCAGTGCCAAGCGTAAAAATAGTGATTTTATTTATTACGTTGTTTCAAGTTTGCGCTTTACCAAAATTAAATAGATCC
>NW_023474103.1:0-3571 GCF_013731165.1 Rhagoletis pomonella
TCTGCCACTTTCTTGTCACCATCCCATTGGAAACGAGCTACCCAACAGTAAATCGAGATTCCTGTTTGGACCGACAAAAGAAGGTCAAGCAAATCAGCATTTTTGAACACAGCCGCTATTATCAATCTTGGTTGTATGGTGCATACACAGGGTTTTATATCTCATACTTGAATAACAATATGGCCATTTATGTGCAGATTAAACTTATTATCTGAAAATGAACTTTTGAAGTTAATTAACAATCTCTACTTAAATAGGCCATCTGAAATTCGACCTTAGTAACCTATCTTCTAAACCTAGATCTCTCACCTTGACACCAATGTCTACCTTCTTTTTAACTCAAAATGCTTTTAGAAAATGAAACTCATAATAGTAATTCTTTAGTTTATCTTTTTATTCTGTTATGTACTTATTAGAAAGCGTCTTAAAATAAAATGTCTCATTTGGTTTCTGGACTTTTATTTGAGTAATACACTATAGATTACGTTAGGTTTACAATAAGTAGCCCATTTTAGTAGCAGTACTTATATAGAAGTTAAGTATTTTATCGTCCCTCGACTGCAAAATGAAAATTGTAGATTAATCGTAAACATTATTCTTTGTAAAAAATCACAGACACTTACTATAGGATGATAGATCAATCTCATTAGGCAACTCAGTGATGTTGACATCAAATCTGTCTTGCACTTCGTTCAAAATTTTTGCATCAGCCTCATCCGAGACAAAGGTTATAGCCAAACCTTTGGTACCAAAACGACCAGCACGAGCCACACGATGAAGATAAGTGTCCGAATCTTCAGGCATATCATAATTAAATACAATATTCACACGTTCGATATCCATACCACGACCAAAAAGATTGGTGGCTACCAATATGCGTTTTTGGAAATCCTTGAATTGTTGATAGCGATTTAAACGTTCCTCTTGTGTCATTCCACGATGTATGCCAATTCCGGGGAAATTTTGTTCGGTTAGTAACTGAGCTAGAGCCATGCACCGTTGTACTGATTTTACGAAAATTACAACCTGTTTTTCATTTAATGATATAAATAGAATTACATTAAAACTCATTTAATTCAAATAGGTGCTTACTTGATTGAATTCGAGTACATCCAACAATTCAAACAATTTCTTGTTTTTCTCGTTCTCCTTCAGTTTAACATAGTGCTGTTGTAATCCGTGCAATGTCAATTTAGCTTCGTCATCCACATAAACTTCCATGGGCTGCAAAATAAAATTAAATAAAGAATATTTAAACTTACAATTTATGAAAACCAGCATAATTAGGAATCATCCTGCCGCTGAATCTTCAAAGGGCAGACGGGCGCCTTTAGCTCATTCACTGGCGTCCAATATTAAACTTAGCAAATTTAGAAACATTTATATGCTATAATTACATACGGCCACACAACCACCACATCTCATTAGTTTCGAAACAGGCTACTGGTACACACAACATTGAAGTGATCCCCAATGGAATGTTTAGACTTATTTCCATTTAGTGCTTGGCTGACAGATGTATCCCCAAATAAGGCATTTCCTTTTCCATTTTGTAAATGATCGATTAAGTGAATAATGTTTTCCCCATGTTGAAACATGTATCAAATCAAGTCGCAAATTGTTGGTTGTAATAGCATAAAGCTATCCCCATGAAATTTTGGGGAATACTGCTGCAGTCGCAATGATCCACGTCGCTTTGCAAAGAATTAATAGAAGTCAACTTCATTTTACATTACGCACCAAGTGACGCATTGCTATAATTATGGCTTCTAAAAACCGTTTTGGTATAGTCTCATTTATAATGGATTTGATATTTTCTGGTTAAGATATATTTCTATTCTGTTATACTTTATGCTTTTTGTTATTAGTTTTAACATTTGTGACATTGTTTTTTTAATGGTGTTGTGGTGTTTATGTTGTGGCAGTTCAGCAATTGGGATAAAGCTTAGTGGTATAACTAGTAGTAGTAGAACAAGTAGAAGAATGGACACGTAGATATTTACATCTTGCATAAATTTTTTGCACACCGGACGTATTTCCTTGCTCAACGTAGCGGAAAACATCATTACTTGTTTTCCATGTGGAGTGCTTCGAAAAATCTCCTGAACATCGCGACGCATATCTGCAATTTCAATAAGAATATGAAAATACTTAATTTCAAGAAACAGCAAATTCCATACCTAGTACAAAATTAAAACCTTATGGTCTTATTCATAAGAAATTAAAATAGATTTAAAGAGCTCTATAAAATGACATTTTCATACAAATTCCGAGTTTATAAATTATAAAGCAGTTACAAGACTTCTTTATTTTTTATGAATTTGGGTTTTAGTGTTTAAAGCTTACCAAGTTGTTCCAACATTTTGTCACATTCGTCAAGAATAAAGTGTTTCAAGTGCTTTAGATTAAGTTTTTTGTTGCGTATCAAGGCTAGGATACGACCAGGTGTGCCAACAACAATGTGTGGCGTTGTACCCTTCAACGATTCTTCATCTTTCTGAATGGATAAGCCGCCAAAGAATACGCCAACCTTAAATATTCAAAAATTTATGCTTCTCGAATTCAACAAAATTTTAACAGAGTATATTAGTAACTACCTTCACAGCTGGCATATACTTGGAGAATCGTTCGTACTCCTTGCTAATTTGGAATGCTAATTCACGAGTATGACACATAACCAACACGTATACCACATTTTCCGTCGGTTCTAGCTGTTGTAAAGTTGCAAGCACAAAAACAGCAGTCTTACCCATACCCGACTTGGCTTGACAGAGAATATCCATTCCCAGCACTGCCTGTGGTATACACTCATGTTGCACTGTAATTAAATAAATACATAATATGTGTGAACGAAAAGTTTAGTTACCCATCATCAATCTCTAGAATGAACACAATTTTCAGATTTAAATTTGATAAATCGATCATTATATATCTGATGTCCCTATCAATAGTATCATCATTTAAACAGCGCACCGACAACTTCAGTTGATAATTACAAAAATATACAATTTACATTTTCTTACCCTCAGACGGATGCTCGAAACCGCAGTCAACTATTGCACGCAAAATTTCCGGCTTCAGCAGAAAATCACGAAAGCCCGAACTGTGAATTGACACGTATGTGCCTTTCACGTCTTTCTTTGGTGCTTCAGGGACTTCGGCGGCAGTGGTCTCGGTCTGCTCCTCATCCTCATAATCCAAAAGATCATCATTATCAGCCATTTTTTAATGGAAGTTGAGTATCGTTCTATTCGACCCGGAAAAAAATGCTAAGAAAAAGTTAGGTTATTCGGTTTTGCAAAACGCCACATGAGACGCCATTTTCTTTAAATTTTCAAGCTGGCAAAACAGCCGATATTTTGTTGGAAATTGCTTTCTCTTTGATAAACTTATTTTACTAATATAGTAGAGCATAATTATTACCGTCAAGAGATTTTCTTTAGTTGATAAGCAACAATCTTGCAACTTAATTTAATTTAATTGTACAATTCTTGCAGGAACGCGTCACACTTTTCTTTTGCTATTCCGAATTTTTTCGTTGAGTTTGCGAGCGTGCTGCCATATCGCTAAA
>NW_023474104.1:0-3571 GCF_013731165.1 Rhagoletis pomonella
TGCCTATTTCTCGTTGTTCGCTTTGTGTTGCCGCAGTATTCGCCACACTGCCCTCCACCTAAGTCTGATCGTCCCGATCAGACACACTTGCCGCTCCAACCGCTGCAAGTCTTTCCAAGTGGACCACTTTCATCTTGGTCCTCGGTCTACCAGCTGTCTGGATTTGATGCACTGCGTCCTTCAGCCGTTTGTCAATCTTCAACGGATCTTTCCAGTCAAGTCCTTGCTTGGAGTTAAAGCTTTTCTTCTGCTGCGACATGTACAACCGCAATGCGTTACTGGACATTGCTTCCGGCTTATCTCCGGGAGTGCACCATCTCACATGGTCGTGCTTCTGCCGGCCACTGGTGGTGACCAGACCATGTCTCTTCTCGTGGGCACCCTTTTCGCCAGATCTATGCCGCATCCTCTGTCCATGACACCCAGACTCCAGCCTTCGTGCTGCACTACCTTTAGCACATCTTGCTACATCCGGATCCTTACGCTGAAGCTTCCGCCGTCGTTTCGTATCTCGCTCTTCCGCCGATGCTAACTTCATTGACCGGACATGTATAATCTCACCCTTGGCTTCCGGCTTAACTGCTCGCTTTTGCCGACCACCTTTTTCAGGACACTTCAAACCGCGCCTACTGCTACCACAGCCGCTTCCATTTCCGGCCACCGGCGTATCACCATTGCAACGTGGTTCAGTGGCCTTCCTCCTGCCGGATACACTGCCTGGCTCGCCATGACCACTACCTTGTTGCGACCTTTTCTTCACTGAGCTAGCGGAACCGTCACGCTTTTCCTGTATCGGTGAACCGCTTCCTTCTCCTGACGAAACCACTCCGTTTCCATCACTGCCAACCTCCGCCAAACTAACCGCTTCCGTTTCTGGTGGAATCTTCGGCACTTCCTCTAAGACCAACCGTCTGCTGAAGCACTGGTTGTCGTAACCAACCCTAAGTGGCACTTTCCTGTCGCCATAGGTTAGGATCATTCCCTGGAGGTCAATCTTCATGCCTTGGCCAAGTAAGAAATCCACGCCAATAATGACTTCATCCACAATGTCTGCCACTATAAACTTAGTGTACGAGGCCCAACCGTCGATTATTACCTCGCATGGTACTTCTCCTAACACTTGGGTGCATTCACCAGTTGCAGTCTGCAGCTTTGCTCCAGGTAGTGGCTTCACATAAAAAGTAGTCACATCAGGTCGAATAATGGAATGTGTCGCTCCAGTATCCACTGTCAGTACTCTCTCCTGCCCATTCACACATCCACCAATAGTGAGGTTGCTCGCATTCCGGCCAATTTGTGATCGGAGATTATGGGCCCTTCAACTTCTGGAGCCAGCACGCGGCCCTTCCTGCTGGCACGTTTTAGTTTAACGACTGATTTGAGTTGGATTCGTCTCCCTCAGCCCTGCGTTTGCGTCCTGCTGAATGGTTGAGCCCACTGGAACTTGCGCTGCAATCGCGGGCTAAGTGGCCTGGATTTCCGCAACTAAAACATTTTCTAGCACCATCCTTCCTCTCGGTTGCACCAGGAGTATTCTTCCCTGCCATCGACTTGAGTGTTTTCAGGATCTCGTTCATCACGTCAGGTGTTTCCACTTCTACTCGATGGGCTTTGTAGGCTGGTCTACTTAGGAGCGCTGCCGTTTCACGTGTCTGAGCATACGAGACCGTTTCAGCAAATGTTGGCTTTGGATTTGCATACGTCTCGCGCTTGGTATACACGTCCCGCATTCCGTTGATGAACCTCTGGATTTTTACTCTTTCGAGGTGCTCACCAGATGCATCTCCAATTGCCAAATGAGCCAACCTTTCAACCTCGGAGGCGAATTCTTGTAGAGTCTCGTTAGATTTCTGGCAGCGATTCTCCAGCTCCATCTGGTAAATCTGTCTCCTGTGCTCGCTACCATAACGTCTTTCCACTGCACCCATTAACGCCTCGTAACTATTCCTTTCACAATCAGGAATAGTCTGCAAGATTTCCGCTGCAGGTCCTTTTAATGCAACGAACAGTGCAGCGGATTTATCCTCCATGCTCCAGTGATTTGCTGTAGCTGTCTTCTCAAACTGGAGCTTAAAGACTTGGAAAGGAATCGTGCCGTCAAAGGATGGAGTCTTTACCTTGGGCGCGCTGGTCGAAGAAGGTGGGCGATTCAACTGCATATCTCGGAGGCGACCTTCCAACTCTTCTACCTTAGCCTCGACTTTCTCCTGAATTAGCTCTTCGATTTTATCTTGTCGTTCCTCGATTTTATCCTGTCTCTCTCTGAGTTCCGCGTTATCTTTAAATAAATTCTCTTGTAGCTGAGTAATCTTTTCATCTAGCTGCGATGACATGCACGTTTTCTGTGCTTCCAGCTGCGAGGAAATCTGTGATGACAGCTGTGATGACATCTCTGACATGCGTGTATCCTGTACTTGCATCATCTGTGACATGGCAGCCAATAACGTGTTCATGTCCATAACTGTTGATGACGAAGGAGCCTTTTGCTGTTCTTCAACCTTCCCGGATGTCTGTTGCACATCCTTCGACGAACATGCAGCCTCATCCTTCTGTTCGTCCATTGCGGATGTATCGTCGGGTTTACCTTGGAAGTCGTATTTGTCCACGTCGATGCCTTCAGCTTCCATAGCCTCTCGCAACCGGGATAACAATTCCACTTTTCTTCCGGAGGTGGCCAAATTACGCTTTTCCAACTCCTGTTTCAGCTCCTCAATCTTTAAGTCCTGAATTTTCGCCATTTTCAGTAGTTTATCCTTCGGGATTTATTTAACAATCCCACTTCTGACACCAATTGTTACGATTATCCTCGGAACCTTGAGGGATTTCCCAAATATACTCGGGCTCGTATCGCTGGATTGTTAAATAAATGCTAACGATGACCGAATTGTAGTGTAATTAACTTTATTGTACAACAAACAATTTTACAATACTTGCTAATACAGTATAAATACTACAATACTTGTTAAGGCAATTACAACTTATTCGCAATTCGCTTCTCTGCTCACTTTACTTGTAGCTTGCTGACTTGCAACTGACTCAACTCCGCTGTGTCGTGGCTCTTATATACCTGCGCTCACACTTATGGCAACTCTAGAACGTTCTGAAGTTTATCGCTCATTCTCTTTCTCTCGCTGTTCGCAGTGTTCATCCAACTTGACGTTTCTCTTTGTGGAACATTCTACGTCATTCCTCGAACATTCTGCCTATTTCTCGTTGTTCGCTTTGTGTTGCCGCAGTATTCGCCACAATATTTTCAAAATTAAATTGCATATTTTCAACCACTTGTGCAAATAACCACAGAAATTCACACACGTTTGCCGCTTTTCTTCTGTTTTGCTGGCATATTCCGCATTCGAGGCGAAAATCAAAAATCTGCCGCGGACAGAGTCAAAAGGGAGACGAACTCCTCATCTCAACCTTTCAGATACGGTCAAAAGCGTCGCGGCACATTTTCAAAGTAACGAGTTGTCGCTTCTTATACATTTACGTTCTTTGATATCGATAACTTCTGTTTTTATTTAACCCTGACATAAATGCAGTCCGGCAACACTCTGGGAAACTGTTGAAAAAG
>NW_023474105.1:0-3571 GCF_013731165.1 Rhagoletis pomonella
TGTTTTTTATAAATATTAGTAGAAGTTGGAATTCCATTCCGACTGCACTAAGAGGCAAATTAAATAAAAGCAATCATAAAACTTTCATATATTCATACTTCTTTAATAAGTAGAATTAAGAATTATTTATTATTTACATTTTTACTTATTTATTTTTTATTTTTGCTGTAAAATGTATATCTTGTGTAATCTCTAATATATTCTATGTCCTCTTCATACATACCAATTTTTGTTGTCCTAAAAAGGAACACAATTCTTATTGTACTAATGTAAATCTTTGTTGATAAATAAATTCAAGATCAAATTTCAAACACAAATATACGTTTGAGCGAATCAGTTGATGCATTTTTCTTCACTAGACTGTAGCAAAGAAGGGTCTATGCCCGAGTACGCATAACATTCGTGACATTCGGTAAGAACGATGAAATATAGAGCCACTTCATACGGACAGCAACATTAAGCTTCGAATTAACGTTAACCACTGAGCTATGCACACCCCGTAAACTCTTGTTGCTAATTCATTTTCCTTATTCAACCAACTACTATCAAGTGCAGCTGATTTGCCGCTATTTAAACTCGACAGCGTGGTTGTTGTTGTCAATTCTATACATCCATTTGCTTATTTGCTTTGTTGTATAGTTTCAGGCAGGCTCTTCCTTAACTATGTATTTGTCAATGTTATTGTGGCTTATTAACATTTTATTTTTATTGTTTACTATTGTTTATTAGGAAAAATTGAAAAAGCAACAAAGTCTAAGCGGTTGAAGTTATAGCAGCTATTTCGGAGATCACCACATGTCTTCATCAGACTTCCTTTTTCTAGACTTCAGCAAGGATCGAACCTGCGTAATCGACGTTCAAAGTCAGAAGCGTTAACCACTGAGATATGTACACCCCGTAAACTCTTGTTGCTAATTCATGTTCCTTATCAACCAACTACAATCAAGTGCAGCTGATTTGCCGCTATTTAAACTCCACAGTGTGGTTGTAGTTGTCAATTCTATACATCCATTTGTTTATTTGCTTTATTTCATGATCCAACTACACAAGATCTGACAAGATGACGCAAAAGAAAAAAGTAATTTTCTGGCTGACGTTTGTAATTTCGGCGCCATGTTATTTTCTTTGAAAAGCAAACAAAGAATATGAAGCAATTGTTTGCGCTAACCAATTTATAATTTTTGTACGTGTTTTTGCAACCAATCACCCCGCACTTCATTTTAATTACATTTGCACAAAAAGTTTATTGAAAATTGCTTAGAACTCACCGAAATAAACCACCGACAAAATACACATAAAGAAAGAAGCAAAACAGAAATAGCAAGCTTTAAAATTAAGAACGTCGCATACTTTTTTCTCAACTGCTATTACAAATGGCTGCTTCTCAACCGGTCAGATCTTTTCTAATTGGTTCATGGCTTTATTGTATAGTTTCAGGCAGGCTCTTCCTAAACTTATGGCTTATTAACATTTTATTTTTAATATTGTTATTGAGCTTTGTACCACGATTTTTTAATAGGAAAAATTGAAAATGCAACAAAGTCTAAGCGGTAGAAGCACACAATAAAATTGACAAATACATAGCTTAGGAAGAGCGTGCCTGAAACTGTACAATAAAGCAAATAAGCAAATGGATGTATAGAACTGACAACAACAACCACGCTGTCGAGTGTTAACCATTGCTTCAACTGCGGCTCAGCGGAGCATTTAAGGAAAAACTGTAAGGCAACAAAATGTTTTAGGTGCAAATGTAGTGGGCATATTTCGAAAAACTGTCCCCAAGTCTCAAAAAGTATACAAGTCGTGAAAGACTGAAGGCGATTTAAATATATAAGCTTAAACAATGTTAATTTCAGTTTCTTGGTTGACAGTTTACTTCAGTTTCAACAAATTAGATTTATTTCCAAAATAAAAAAAATTAAAAAACAAGTGATTTATTTAACCGAAATCAACTATATTTGCTAAAATTCTTGTTAAGTTGTAAGTATGGCAAAGCAACTTTTCGCAAAAAGCTAATAAAAAAACGCCTAATAAATCTCCGATCTTGTATCGGTCATTTGGAGAAGTCATTTTGATGTTTATTTTCACATGTACAGTTGTACAGTACGCAGAAATTACTGGTAAGGTAAAGTTTCATAAATATTTAGTAAATATTTGACGAAAATAACAATTATGGTATAACTTGCATACACCTTAAATTTTACACCAAAAAGGAAACATTTAGGCTTTCTGCACGTTGTACGTCCACTCATAGTTGCTTCATCGTCACAATCATGATGCAACGATTACATGACGACTAAACTTTCGGACACTCGGTCTCAATTAATTTGGCGTCTGAAAATTCGCGTAACGCAAGTAATTTCTGTTATCTTGGTTGATGTTTTCACAAAATTTTTACAAAACCTGCAATTTTAAAATTATAAACTGTGCTGCAATAATTCTAGAAATAATTTTTCCTTAATGTTTCTTGTTTTGTTTTACTGAAATGTGTTTTGTGCACGTACGCAGAGACTATTTACAATTTCGTCATATTTGAAAGCTAAAACTCTCACACTTATTGAATTTTATTGCAATTATACACTTTTTAATAATTTTCACAGATTTTATGCAAAAATACTAGTTTTGATGCAAATATTCACTTTTTCACTAATTTTCCCCCATAAAATGTAAACAAACAATGCGTGCGCAACGATTAGCAAACGACATTGCCGTACTTATCCGTTTTTGCATCTTCTACGATTTGCCGATAACTAGCCGATAACGACAATTGTGCAGATCTCCTTTGAAATGCATGTGATCGGCTCAAAATTTCAGGGCGACACGATAACGCAACTATGATTGGACGAAAAGCGTTCAGATAGCCTAAGTGACTTAGGTTTTAACACTGGAAAGTAATGTCATGACAATACCAATACATGCACACTTTTTCACTAATACATGCATACTTTTCCACTATTCTCAATCACTGTAGTGATTATTTTCAAGACAGTAAATCAGACAATGATGTGACGTATGCAGACAATAAATTTGACGGGCTGTCCGAGAAAGAAGAAAAATTCATAACAAAAGTACTAAAATAACACAAGAGACGCTGGTGTGTATGTAACTTTGTCTATTCTATATAATTATTTAGTTTTTAGATTAAATAGCTGGCGCGAAATGCGTATTATAATACACCGTTCACGTCCGACATTTTGTTCAAAATGAATTGTCATAACTATTGTCAGGGCGCATACGACACGGAGACAATTATTAATTGTCTGGGCAGCATTGTCTAATGTAAACGCGCCGTGAGTAACAGGCGCGTGCCTTCTCCTTTAATCCAATCAAACAACAAACGAGGGCAAAAGAAAAGGCACGTCCTGTTACTCACACTCGCTGCAATTATAACGAGTTGTCCCTTATTAGTCCGATTCATAAAATGTCGCAAAGTGGAGTATTTGGCGAAATGCCTATTTTGCGAACAAAGTTGAATGAACAACCTATCGCAACTCCGTTTCGCAAATGTAAAATTAAAAAAAAAATGCCGCGCGTGGTTTAAAAGAAATTAATATATAATTGAATAGCAATG
>NW_023474106.1:0-3571 GCF_013731165.1 Rhagoletis pomonella
AAAAAAAAAATAAGAATTTATAAATTTTGTGTGTTTTTGTGAACATGAGTGCAAGAAAACAAAGTTGGGTGTGGAGTTTTTTTACGAAGTGCAGTGATGGTAAGCAAGTTACCTGCTCCATTTGTGGAGCAGTCCTTAGTTTCCACTACTCCACTTCCTCGCTAAGCACTCACTTGAAACAAGTCCATAAGAAGGAACCGATTCGTGGTGGTGGCATGTAAGTACAAATAAAGAAAAATATAAGTTATAAGTAAAATATAGAGCACAAGCTTGTTACACATATGTAGAACACCGGAAACGAATATCGATGCAACAAGTGGTGAATGCGTTGAAACGCAGGCGAGCACCTCGGGTGGCCGTAAGAGAAAAAAGCACGACACCGTTCATGACTGCACATTTGAACGTCAGGAATTGATATCTCGTGGAGTGGCACGCCTAATCGCAAGTAACATGTTACCAATCTCCTTCCTTTCCTCTGAAGGCTTTCGCGACTTTATGAAGTTATTGGAACCAGGTTACAAAGTTCCCTCTCAACAAAGTATACTCTCACGCTTACAATTGTTTTATAATGACGTAAGAGAAAAAATTGCAAACGATTTGGCGGAGGTAGAAAGCGCATCAATTTCAGTGGACGAATGGACATCAAGAACTCAAGATTGTTATTTATCAGTCGAAGCCCAGTATATTGACAAAAATAGTGAATTGTGCAAAGTTACACTTTGTAACGAGCAACTAGAAGGTAAATCTATTAAAATAACTACCTTGTATGTAGATATATAAAATAAACACATACACTCATACATACATGCATAATTTGTGTTTTAATTTTAAGACATGTCAATTGTTTAAATAATTTGTATTTATAGACCGACCAAATGCTGAAAACATTGCATCCGCAATAGAAGTAGTTTTAGCCGATTGGAACATTTCCGACAAAACGCAAGCGATAACGCACGACAGTGCATCAGTCATGAATGCAGCAGCGCAACAACTTTTTAATATAGGGGACAGCATCAAGTGCAGCGCTCACCTTTTGCAGCTTGTGACGCATTAGCAGCTGTACCTGATTACGATAAAATTTGCAAAAAAGGACGAAATTTAACAGCACATTTTCATCGCTCAAATATTGCCATAACTGCACTAGTAAACCGCCAAGTACAGTTGGGGATAAAGGAAAATCGACTCATACAATGCTGCGAAACACGTTGGAACTCCAAATATTACATGTGTGAGAGGCTGCTTTTGAATCGAAATGCAATCTGCCTAGTTTTATCAGATAAAACCGTTACAAAAACTTGCGATGCGCTGAGGCTAGAAATGCAAGAGAAGGAGTGGGGTGAAATGCAGAACTTGGTTGACATTTTGAAACCTTTTGATAAAGCGACTGCAGTGCTATGTGGTGGCAAAAATGTGACATTGTCTTTAGTGCGACCTTTAATACACCGTCTTATTAAAAACCACATGGCCGCATCGTCGGAAGACGATGCAAATAAATATATATTCAAAGAAACTGCACATAATTCCCTTTTTGAAAGGTTCAATATGGGTTGTGTTTTAGAAAAAGTTTCAGCTCCAATAATTTCCTAATTTTTAGACCCCAGATATAAGAACCTTAATGATGAAGATTCGCAAACAAAACACAAGGTTTATGACTTTATCAGAAGCCAACTTCAAGTAAGCAATGTCATTAACCAAGAAACAGACAGCGTAGTACATACCGACTTGGATTTTTTGTTTGATGGTGAAATCCCAACAAATAATGTTATGTCACAAATCGACTCTTATTTGGCTGAACCTCAGATCGGCCACAACATTCATCCCCTAAAATGGTGGAAAAATCACCGTGCTATTTATCCGGAACTTTTCAAATTAACCGCAAGATATTTGTGCATACCAGCTACATCGGCAGAGTCCGAACGCACTTTTTCAATTGCTGGGAATATTGTCACGCCACGTAGAAGTTGTTTGTCACCGCAAAATGTTAGCCTTCTTACATTCCTGTATAATAATAAGCGTTTCTTCACAGATATGTGTCCATTTTAATAACTTAATTATTCCTCTTAGAAGGTAAAATGCATTTTATGTGATTTTTTAACCTGTTCATTTATATTGTTGCTGAATAATTACAAAATTGTCTCAAAACAAACTTATGTTCCTACATTTCAATTTATTTAAATGTGTACATACTTATTCCTACACACATTTCAACATTCGAATAATCGAGCACCAGTTATTATTCGAATAATTGACTACGAGCAGGTTATTCGAATAATCGACAGTGAGCGATTATTCGAATACTGCTAATCGAATTTCACTATTCGAATAGTATCATATTCGAATAATTCGAATATTCGATTAATCGAATATCAAGAGCTCTACTTTACACCCCTTTTGCGGCTAAACTATACCTCTAAGGTATAAACAATTAGAAAGGTATTTTGATGCTGATATGCAGGCAATTTTTCAAATTTCAAATTAGTTTAACATAAAGTGAAAAAATCAATTGAAAAGTGACACCAATACTAATGCCGTACATGTACATGGTTGGGGCGGAAATGGCTCCTAAATGTATGCTTTAATATTGATACTGAATTACTAAGCAGCAGTTTAGGAATAAGACGAATGTATGTATGTATATGAATAGATTAGACTCAAACAACGAAGAAGGTAAAGTTGAGTATGGAGAAGAAGAAAGGGATAAATACAGAAATTAAAATAAAAGTAAAGAAACCTAAATATAAAACAAAGAGGAAGGAAAATTTAAATACTTAACCTAATAACAATGCTGGAGGTGAATATGTAAATGAAGAAAAGAATGGACACATTTATATCAAGATAAAGGAAAAGATAAAGATGAGGAGGAAGATGAAGACCAAGACGAGGAAGAAGATGAAGATGAAGATAAGGATAAAGATCATAACCCCTTAATTTAACTTAACACACCTCAACTCATCTCACCTCCGCTTAAAAACTTACTCCACCTGAGCTCACTACACATTAATTCACCACACCTTAACTCCCCTCACCTAAATCCAAAACTACTTCACTCCCCACACCTAAATTCACCACACCTCAACTTTCTCAACACACCTAAATCCACCACACCTTAATTCACCACACCTCAACTTTCTCACCACACCTTATTTCACCACACCTCAACTCACCACAACTAAATTCACCACACCTGGATTCATCACACCGTAACTCCCACACCCAATTCCACCACACCACAACTCACCGCACCCAATTTCACCACATGACATGGTATCACTTGATGTGGCATCAATGACATCATTTGGCATAAAGTGAACCAAAATAAACAAGATTTTTAATCTTATATAATGAAATATAAAATAATAGCGGCGTTCATATGAATTGATAAACTTCCGGTAAGATTAAGATTTATGGAAGGAAGAAGGTAAAGTTGAATATGTAGAAGAAGAAAGAGATAAAGGCAAAGATTAGAATAAAAGTAAAGAAACCTAAATATAAAGACAAAGAGTAAGGAAAATTTAACCATGATGAAGATGAAGACGAAGATGAATATGAAGATGAAGATGAAGATGAAGAT
>NW_023474107.1:0-3570 GCF_013731165.1 Rhagoletis pomonella
TTAAATAAAGGCTAACGATGACCAAATGGTAGTACAATTAACTTTATTGTACAACAAACAATTTTACAATACTTGCTAATACAGTAAAAACACTACAATACTTGTTAAAGCAATTACAACGCTTTACTACTTGTTAACACAATTAAACTTATAGCTTGCTTATTCGCAACTCGCTTCTCTGCTCAGTTTACTTGTAGCTTGCTGACTTGTAACTCGTAACTAACTAACTCACCTCGCGGTGGCGGCGCCCTTATATACCTGCGCTGGCACTTATGGCAACTCTAGAACATTCTGAAGTTTATCGCTCATTCTCTTTCTCTCGCTGTTCGCAGTGTTCATCCAACTTGACGTTTCTCTTTGTGGAACATTCTACGTCATTCTTCGAACATTCTGCCTATTTCTCGTTGTTCGCTTTGGGTTGCCGCAGTATTCGCCACACTGCCCTCCACCTAAGTCTGATCGTCCCGATCAGACACACTTGCCGCTCCGACCGCTGCAAGTCTTTCCAAGTGGGCCACTTTCATCTTGGTCCTCGGTCTCCCCATTGTTTGGATTCGATGCACTGCGTCCTTCAGCCGTTTGTCAATCCTATATGGACCTTTCCAGTTACGCTGTTGTTCGGAGGTGAAGCCTTTCTTCGGCTGCGGCATGTGCAACAACACCGAATCACCTTCCTGTAGCTCTTCTCGGCTCGATGCGTTACTGGACATTGCTTCCAGCTTATCTCCGGTGGTGCACCATCTCACATGGTCGTGCTTCTGCCGGCCACTGGTGGTGACCAGACCATGTCTCTTCTCATGGGCACCCTTTTCGCCAGATCTATGCCGCATCCTCTGTCCATGACACCCAGACTCCCGCCTTCGTGCTGCACTGCCTTTAGCACATCTTGCTACATCCGGATCCTTACGCTGAAGCTTCCGCCGTCGTTTCGTATCTCGCTCTTCCGCCGATGCTAACTTCATTGACCGGACATGTATAATCTCACCCTTGGCTTACGGCTTAACTGCTCGCTTTTGCCGACCACCTTTTTCAGGACACTTCAAACCGCGCCTACTGCTACCACAGCCGCTTCCATTTCCGGCCACCGGCGTATCACCATTGCAACGTGGTTCAGTGGCTTTCCTCCTGCCGGAAACACTGCCTGGCTCGCCATGACTACTTCCTTGTTGCGACCTCTTGTTCACTGAGCTGGCGGAACCGTCACGCTTTTCCTGTATCGGTGAACCACTTCCTTCTCCTGACGAAACCATTTCGTCTCCATCACTGTCAACCTCTTCCCAACTAACCACTTCCTTTTCTGGTGGAATCTTCGGCACTTCCTCTAAAACCAACCGTCTGCTGAAGCACTGGTTGTCGTAACCAACCCTAAGTGGCACTTTCCTGTCGCCATAGGTTAGGATCATTCCCTGGAGGTCAATCTTCATGCCTTGCCCAAGTAGGAAATCCACGCCGATGATGACTTCATCCACAATGTCTGCGACAATAAACTTCGTGTACGAGGCCAACCCGTCGATTATTACCTCGCATAGTACTTCTCCTAACACTTGGGTTCGCTCACCAGTTGCAGTCTGCAGCTTTGCTCCAGGTAGTGGCTTCACATAAAAAGTAGTCCCATCAGGTCGAATAATGGAATGTGACGCTCCAGTATCCACTGTCAGCACTCGCTCCTGCCCATTCACACATCCACCAATAGTGAGGTTGCTCGCATTCCGGCCAATTTGTGAGACGGAGATTATGGGCCCTTCAACTTCTGGAGCCAGCACGCGGCCCTTCCTGCTGGCACATTTTAGTTTAACGACTGATTTGAGTTGGATTCGTCTCCCTCAGCCCTGCGTTTGCGTCCTGCTGAATGGTTGAGCCCACTGGAACTTGCGCTGCAATCGCGGGCGAAGTGGCCTGGTTTTCCGCAACTAAAGCATTTCCTAGCACCATCCTTTCTCTCGGTTGCACCAGGAGTATTCTTCTCTGCCATCGACTTGAGTGTTTTCAGGATCTCGTTCATCACGTCAGGTGTCTCCACTTCTACTCGATGGGCTTTGTAGGCTGGTCTACTTAGGAGCGCCGCCGTTTCACGTGTCTGAGCATACGAGACCGTTGGCTTTGGATTTGCATACGTCTCGCGCTTGGTATTCATGTCTCGCATTCCGTTGATGAACCTCTGGATCTTTACCCTTTCAAGGTGTTCACCAGATCCGTCTCCAATAGCGAAGTGAGCCAGCCTCTCGATCTCCGAAGCGAATTCTTGTAGAGTCTCATTGGCTTTTTGGCAGCGATTCTCCAGCTCCATCTGGTAAATCTGTCTCCTGTGCTCGCTACCATAACGTCTTTCCACTGCACCCATTATCGCATCGTAACTGTTCCTTTCACAATCAGGAATAGTCTGCAAGATTTCCGCTGCAGGTCCTTTTAATGCAACGAACAGTGCAGCGGATTTATGCTCCATGCTCCAGTGATTTGCTGTAGCTGTCTTCTCAAACTGGAGCTTAAAGACTTGGAAAGGAATCGTGCCGTCAAAGGATGGAGTCTTTACCTTGGGCGCGCTGGTCGAAGAAGGTGGGCGATTCAACTGCATATCTCGGAGGCGACCTTCCAACTCTTCTACCTTAGCCTCGACTTTCTCCTGAATTAGCTCTTCGATTTTATCTTGTCGTTCCTCGATTTTATCCTGTATCTCTCTGAGTTCCGCGTTATCTTTAAATAAATTCTCTTGTAGCTGAGTAATCTTTTCATCTAGCTGCGATGACATGTACGTTTTCTGTGCTTCCAGCTGCGAGGACATGCGTGTTTCCTGCACTTGCAGCTGGGATGAAATCTGTGATGACAGCTGTGATGACATCTCTGACATACGTGTATCCTGTGCTTGCATCATCTGTGACATGGCAGCCAATAACGTGTTCATGTCCATAACTGTTGATGACGAAGGAGCCTTTTGCTGTTCTTCAACCTTCCCGGATGTCTGTTGCACATCCTTCGACGAACATGCAGCCTCATCCTTCTGTTCGTCCTTTGCGGATGTATCGTCGGGTTTACCTTGGAAGTCGTATTTGTCCACGTTGATGCCTTCAGCTTCCATAGCCTCTCGCAACCGGGATAACAATTCCACTTTTCTTCCGGAGGTGGCCAAATTACGCTTTTCCAACTCCTGTTTCAGCTCCTCAATCTTTAAGTCCTGAATTTTCGCCATTCTCAGTTATCCTTTGGGATTTATTTAACAATCCCACTTCTGACACCAATTGTTACGATTAAAGTGTGTTTGCATTGTTCAACTTTGCGTTCAACATTTGCGTTCAACTCAGCGCAGGGTTGCACGAAAAAAAAGTTGAATGGCTAAAAATATCAAAATATGAAAAAATATCAAAATATTCGCCTTAAAAAGGTGTTTGCATTGTTCAACTTTGCATTCAACTTTTGGTTGAATGGCCTTTCAACTAATCGCTTTCAACAAAGTTGGTCGCCAGCCAACATTTAGCCATTCAACTTAATTTTCGTGCAACCCTGCGTTGAGTTGAACGCAATTGTTGAACGCAAAGTTGAATAATGCAAACACTGCTTTATCCTTGAACCCTCGTC
>NW_023474108.1:0-3570 GCF_013731165.1 Rhagoletis pomonella
GCGGGCTACATATGATATAATATAACATTTTATTAGTTGATAACACTTATGTGTAACCGCTTTAACTTAAAGCTTGTATGAACCAAGATTATGTTGCAAAGAAAAAAAAAACATTAAAAAACAATGCCTGATTAAATATTTATAGTAAAAGATAAAATTGAGTAAGGGAAAGTTATGTCGGATGTCCGGCATGAGCAAGTGTTGTGGTTATATGTGATTTAGCCACCAGCATTGTCTTATGATGGAAGATGCTTCTAGTTTGTCTCTGGCAGAGATATATGTATTAAAACGTTTGTGTTCTGTGTTCATTGTTTTCGAGGTGATTATTTTCATATTGGCTCTTCTAAAGATGTAATAGATTATCGGTATGTGATCTTTATTTTGTATAAATAAATTCCTGTCAAGGTAAAGGAATGATTCTGGGGGTGTAAATCCATTTCTAACTGTAAGGGAAAAGTATTCTTCGCTTTCATAGATGGGTGCTCTTATCAGTGTGTTATTGTCATTGTTAAGACAGCGTAGTATATGTCTCCTTGTCAAATTTATTATGTGGCAGTCAATTCTCGGTACTTTTGCTGTACTATAGACCTTCGCATTCGAAATGTATTTGGTATAATTACTATATGCTGACCTGTATAAGGAAGTACAGGATCTCAAAATTTTACGTTCAAATTTTCTTAGTCTTTCCATGTATGATGGTGATATGTTAAACCAGATCTGGCATCCATACGTAAGTATGGGTCTTAAAAGTGTTTGGTACATAATGGATTTCAGCCTTTTATCCAAAAATTTTGTCGAGAACATTTTTTTATAAGCATGGAACGCCTTAGTGGTTTTCGTTATTTGGTAATTAATGTGATCGTTATAGTATAAAAATTTATCAAGATATATTCCAAGGTATTTGACTCTCTCGGATTGTTTAATTATGAAATTAGATTCGTTCGAAATAATTTGAAACTTTTTCCAATTTTTTTTAATGTTTGAGTTGCATTTTTTGATAGGAGGGCGAAACAGAACAGTTTCACATTTGTTAGCGTTTACTTTGAGTTGCCAATCTATTGTATATTCTTCAACAGTATTGTATTTACTGTGGAGATTTGTGTTTATGTTAGTAATTGAACTATCTGAGTGATAAATAACAACATCATCGGCAAATGCAATTATGTTGTCTATTTTAGGCAACAAGTCTAGTATGTAGATATTAAAAAGAATGGGGGCATTTACAGTACCTTGCTGGAGTCCATTTATTATATTAAATTCTCGTGTACTTTTTATATCATTTGTATATACCGAGAATTTTCTATTAGAGAGCATATTATAAATTAGTATTACAAGATGAAGAGGGAATTTGTATCCAATGAGTTTTGTTATGAGTCCTTTTACCCACACTTGGTCGAAAGCCTTTTCTAGGTCGAGGAAGCAAGCTCCTGTGACGTATTTTTTATTCCAGTTCCAGTTTATTTCGGAAACCAGAAGGCTGATGGCGTGAATAGTTGAGTGCTCATATTTAAAACCGAATTGTTTGGGACTTATTAGGTTATTATTTTCGATAATTCTATTAATGTTTATGTTTATGGCTACCTCGAAAACTTTACTAATATTTGGGAGCAAGCTGATTGGGCAAAGATTTTTGATACTGTTTTTATCTTTGTCTTTTTTAGGTATCACTATAGTTTTGGCGATTTTCCAAAGGGATGGGAAGTATGCATTGTTCAACATGTTGTTGAAAAGCGTACAATATTCTAAAATTATCTCTGTGGATAAATTTTTTAGGATGATATTTGGTATTTGGTCAAATCCTGATGAGAGTTTGCCTTTCAAATTCGCAAATACATCTGAGAGGTCGTTGGGAAGAATGAAGAATCTTTCAGTTTGTTCTTCGGAAAGGTTATTTGCCCTCTTTTCCATGTTAAATGTTGTTTTGGTCGATTCAATGCTGTCGAATAAAGTTTTTGCTTTCAAAAACTCGTTGAAGCAATCTTCAACCTGTGAATGAATGAGATTTTCAGGTTTGTTCTGTTTTGGAGAGTGGATTGATTCAAAATGAACGCCAATTATATCAACTATTTCTTTGCTATTTTTAATAATGTAATTGTTGGTTGTGGTATTCTTTTCAATAACGGTACAATCTAGTCCAGCTTCTTGTATGAGTGGGGATGAAGCAAATGGAATACAAAGATGACTGATAGTCTCTCCCTTATTTTTTATAAAAGATTTTTTAATTTTTGACATTTTAAGAGGATCGTTAGTCTTGATAAAAGATAGTTTTCGTTCAAGTTGCTTGTTTATGTGTATTTTGATGTTGTCCTGAATTAATTTCTTTATTAGTTTCAGTTTGGCTTTTTTCTTGTTGTATGGTGCTATAAGAGCAATGTAATTGTAGGCGATTATAGTTTTTTATCAAAGTAAGTGTTTTACTTTTTTCTAAAAGTAATGATTTTAAAATTGGTATGTTGGTAAGTGTGTTAGTAGTGCTGTTAGATTTTGTATTAGGTACATTCTTCTCTATGGCTGTTAATATTATTTTGTTAAGTTTATCTAGGTGATGGTCGATCTCAAAGTTTTTCAAGTTCCTATTGTCCGGTGTCCGCGTTTTATTTTGAAGTTCTGATGTCAGGGTGCTTTTAAAATTTTTCCAGTTTGTTTTTTTTGTAGTCCAAAGTTTTTTGTTGCGAGTTGTCCAGTAATGTGAATAAGCTATTGTTGTCTCTACGGGCGATAATTTCTATGGCGTTATGATCGCTATCGTAGTTAAGGCAGTTGAGACAGTTGACTGTGTCGTTGCTTTTTTTGTATGTTTAGTCTATGGTCTGCAATACAGATGTCTAAAAACGAATTAGATCTTAAGTATGACGGAGATACAGAGGCATATAGATTGCAGCGGTATCTCATCTCATTTGACGTAAGCCAGTCTTTTAGTGATTTGCCTTTAGAATTTTCTTGGACATTACCCCAGTCCGCGTGCTTGCTGTTGAGGTCTCCGGCTAGTATGTAATAATGATTCAATTGTTCAAGATTTAGAGTTTCGAAAACTGTATTGAGTTCTGTTTTAAATACGTCATTATTGTTCCCTGCCGGGTAATATGCTGCTATTATGTATAATATATTATTTGGGGGCATGTGTATTTTAACAATGCAAGTTTCAAAAACTGATAAGTTATCAATTTTACGGTTAAAAACTTTGGTAAATTTTATATTATCTTTGATTAGGATCGCTGTTCGACCACCTCTCATACCAGCCGACCTATCTTTCCTTATTAAATTATATCCAAGAAATTTTAGCTTATGTTTCGGATTTAATTTAATTTCATTTAGTAATAATATATCTGGATTTCTATCTTTTATAAATTTACTTAAGTCTAATCTTCTGCATAAGTTTATGAGGGAGTTAACATTAAGGGAAATAATGTTTAATTGAGGTTTATTAACAGTTTGTAAGGGTCCACCACTCATACTGAGTCCATAATACTACATATTGCATCGACCCTTGCAGTCTGCAATTCTAATTGTTTTTGTAGGTTTGTAAAATTATAATAGTTGCGTTCCAGATACTTCACGATTTGCAGGTTT
>NW_023474109.1:0-3570 GCF_013731165.1 Rhagoletis pomonella
CGATTTGTATGACACTTTTTGTGTATATTTGGAAATATATGAAATAAATCGCATACTCATGGAAAAAAATTGATGTTATTGGAAAACCGAATTTTTCATGCCGCATATCTCTGGAAGTGTTCATGGTAGGGTACTGGAACTTGGTATGGAGATATATAAAATCAATTTGAAAAATGGCCGCGGGGAACAGGTCGTAAAGTATGGCTGACTTTCAAAACGTCAATTGCTTTGCATACGTACAAGGTAGAATTTTCCATAACGCCGAACTACAAAATATTGACAATGTATACTCTTCCAAAACGCAGCGTATCAAAAACAAAGCTGATGCTTCGTTTGTTATTGGTTACCATTAAAGTTAAAAAAATGGAAAGTCCATTGCTATATGCAATGTATATTAGAGCGTCTCGCCTCACAGGCAAAAAAAGAAAAGTTCGCCCTACACCCCCACATATGATGTGTTTTTGAAAAGCATTTACAAAAAAATAAATATTTTTTTTTGGACAACCCTATCAGTCGCCTAATTACATTTTTCTTCATATCTTCGGCATTTATAGTCGGATTTTAAAGTGTGATACACCAATGTTTTTGCCTCGCGGAGGGGTTTTTTCCTACGGAAGCTCATTGACCTCATGTGCTCCGTTGTGGTACTTACCCACCAGATCTCAGTTGCTACCACCCTAATATACCGCCCTAATGACAGTAAATTAAAAATCGTCAAAAATAATTAATCTTTTGTGAAAGAAGTATTTCGATTAGTTCAGTAGAACCCGAAATAAAACACATTTTATTTTTAGCTGAAAACCATAACAATATCGTTACTAATATGCTTGTTTATTTATTTTTTGGGTACTGTTTATTGTATTGGGGTGACCCGATCCAAAAAAAAATTCCACACTCTTGTAGTCAAGGGTCTACCCATTATTTCACTTTTGTAATTTTTGTAGAAAGGTGTTCTCTGCAAAAGGTGTTCAGACCCCCTTATTTGGCAACACAGAAAGTAGAATTCTACTTACTGAGGGTTATAATCCCTAAGTGCTCGATAACATTAAAAAAACTGGCTGACTTTGTTGTGAAAGTTTATGCACCTTTCTGGTTTCTGATTAAAAGTAAACCACTAGCAATTCACGGATGTCGTCACGTTTTCAACTACATAACATGGATTCGTCAATTGCCAGAAGACATTCAAAATATTTTCCGCCCGTTCATAAAAAATAACGCGTACTTTCTACACTCAGAAAATGTTTTGATACCGATGATAACGGATACGGATGGATTACCAAGCCCACAGAGAAGCAAATGGATGCGTTCGTCAAATGTTTGGTCCGCAAGTGGATAATTTTATAAATTTCGAGAGTGACAACTATTTCAACGTAATAAATTGGGATAAATTCGAACCGACTGAACTGCCATGCTTGCAGTTCTTCAGGAAGCATTACAATATTTCAAGGAAATAATTGAATTACCAGGTTAGCACAATGGAAAAACATAAATTTTTCTTTGCTAAACTTATCTTTTTCACAGCTCGTCCATGTCATTCGCAAAACAACTAGCGTTTGGTTCATATAGTTCATAAATCTGCAATGGCGGTCACCGATGAACAACGCATGGGCCATATTTTATCTAAACTCGGGAGCCGACCGAAATACAGCCAGCTTGAATCCCGCCGAAATTTTATGGATTAAAATTTCCGTTACAAAACAATCAAGTCACAAGCTGTTGTGTGCGAGCGGAGAAAAGTAATAAAAGTTGGTTTTTTCCTTATGGTTGTCCAACTAAAAATAAAATGTGTTTTATTTCGGGTTCTACTGAACTAATCGAAATACTTCTTTTGCAAAATATTAATAATTTTTGACGGTCTTTAAATTACTGTCATTAGGATGGTGCGTTAGGGTGGTAGCAACTGAGATCTGGTGGGTAAGTACCACTATGGAGCACATGAGGTCAATGAAAAAAAACCCCCTCTTTGAGACAAAAACAAATGTCGAAGATATGAAGAAAAATGTAATTGGGCGACTACTAGGGTTGTCCAAAAAAAAAAATAGATTGTGTTTAAATGCTTACGGCGAACTTTCTTTTTCGATACGGTCTAATGTATATGGTTGCAATGTGTCGCAACTATGCGTATCCAAACATTGTATTGATACGTTTTGGGAGTCAGCCTATACTAGCAGACCCGGCGAACTTCGTATTATTTTTTACTGAAATATTTTGGTCCAACATTTTCACCAACAATTCACGTTCATGATTTCCAGTGATACATTTATCTGCTAATATTACGGTTTGGTGATTGTCAGAAGGTATATTTCCATTATCGTCTTTAATAACCTAACGAAAGTGTATGTTCGTGAAGAAGTTCTTGAAATTCTCCAATGAACTGGCGTTTCACAGCACGGTTAATCGCAAAACGAAATAAATTTGAAGAACTTTTCCCCATTCACTCCCTGGCAGCAACTATGATCCGGTTCGATGGTGAATCTGTCCTCGAAACTGTATGGTATAGTTGGTGGCAATATAAAAATTAGTGAGAACACAAGACTTATTTCAGTCGAAATACCTTCAAGCTCTTATCAAGGAGCGCAATGGTTCTGATGGTAGATTTAATGCTGGTCATTTGAGATTGACCCCTGGACATCTCAATCCTGGTGTATCTGAATGAAGCTCGCATATCACGTTCATTGGGCCAATCGGAACACACGGGAGCTCGGCATACTCGGTGGTACAGCACATCGATGTAATCGGACATTCGCGTCACTTTTTCTCACTTGACGATTTTTAGAAATAACTCGGCCCCAGCGTCACCCGGCGGCTGTTTTTTGCAATAGTGTTGCCCTTACCGTTACCAATAGATACATACATAAGTATCTCGAATATAAGCCAGATCGGATCATAACTAAGATTTTTAACAATAACACGACTCCAGCGCCACCTGGCAGGTCAAACTGGGAATCTGAACTATCCAGAGATTAAGCACACACAAAAAAATTCGTTAAAATCGATTTACTCACAAACTTACGAACAGAAGTATTATCTATACTAATTATATAAAGAGAAGTCCCTTTTTTTTGTAACAGGTAATCTCGCGAACGGCTGGTCCGATTTTCATGAAATTTTGTATACAAATAGCTTTCGGTAACCACCATGTTTTAGGCTAAAAAAATTTTACTTTTTTTCGGGTAGGTGGTCTATTCGAAAAACTCTTATTATAGTCCGATTTGCTTAAAATTTAGTACGTAAGTAGCTTTTTAGCATATATTAGCATATATGACCCATTTTTTCCGGGAAGTGGTCCAGTGACCGATCTATTCGAAAAAATCGAATTTACGGTCCGATTTGCTTAAAATTCGGTGCGCAGGTAGCTTTTTAGCATGTATTAGCATATGTGATCATTTTTTTCGGAGAAGTGGACCAGGGACCGATCTATTCCAAAAAATGGCATTTATGGTCCAATTTGCTTAAAATTCGGTACGTAAGTAGTTTTTTAGCATATATTAGGATCTATGGTCCATTTTTTCTGAGAAGTGGACCAGGGACTGATCTATTCGAAGAAATCGTATTTACGGCCCGATTTGC
>NW_023474110.1:0-3570 GCF_013731165.1 Rhagoletis pomonella
GAACTTAACTGTCGCATTCGAGTTGGGATTGTGATTTATATATAAATATAAATAGCAGAATGTATATAAATAATTTGATTGAATCAATATCCATAAGAGGGTTCAATGATTTGCAAAAAACAATCACCACCTACTGCTTAGTGTGACTTTTCAATCCCAACACCATCTGCAATTTCAGCTTGGAAATGCAAATTCATTCTATACGTAAAGATATTAGAAAATTTATAGGGCGGTTTCAACATATTTGACTATTCGCAATCTTCGTACACACCTATTCTCACTTATGTACATACATATGTATGTATTAGACTGCAACACTCCCCATACAAAAAAAAAATTGGTACTGTTTTTTCATTGGAATTATAAAATCTATTGTATTTTAAGACGTTCACCAAAATATTTCGGAAAGATATTAAGACATAAGCGAGCTGGACCGATTTGAAAATACCTCCAAAAATGGAGTTTTTTTATAATTTTTAAGCAAAAAACAAAACGGACTTCAATTCTCATATAAAATTTATATATATATATATATGCAATGATCGGATCTAAACCAGATTAGTATGGGACCACCTCTGGGAAGTTATGCGGTAAAATACATAAAAAAAAAAATATATATATATATATTCCGACGAACTGATAACCTCCTCCTTTTTTTTGAAGTCGGTTAAAAAATGTAGCTTGTGAGAAGTTGCATTCAGAATTGCATAGTTAGACAAAATAAATGTTAATATTACGCCGCCACACGATGTTGATGCCATTGAAGAATTGGACGAAAATATCCAAATTGTCAATGAAGGCAATGAGTTTCCTAGCGAAGTAGCAGGCGACATGGAAGTGGAATATATCTTTAACAACGGCAATCCTATTTTGGATAAAAGTCTTGAAAATGACGAAACCATTCGTTTGCAGCCATCTTCGTCTGAAATGGTTCGCGAAAATCCGTGGGGAGTGAATGAAATTATTTTTAAAAAGTTAATGTCAGAGAATATTCTTTCGGGTATTAACTAATAAAGATTCCGACGTCAAGTTCTGTTTTAAGTAAGTATTGTATTAAAAATTAAAGAAAAGGGCTAGATGGATGAGTCTATATTATAAAAGTCTCTTCATAATAATTGCATATGAGTGAGTAAAAATTGTTTAAGTTTTAAAGGGCGCGGCTTGTTTCGAACCATTTCGGGATTAGTCCCAGGGACTAGTTAGGCTGGGTCTAGTTAGTTTTAGACTAGATAAAAGCCAGCTCGGGGCTAGTTTCAGACTACTTTTCGTCTAGTTTGGGCAAGTTCACGACTAATTGTTCGTAGTAGTTCGTCCAAGAAATGTTTTTTTTCTTTTAATAAAAAAAAGCTAAGTAAACTCGTTAGCAGAATATTTTGGGTAATTAAAGTATGAATTTACATTAAATGTTAAAAAAACGTTGTGTTTATAGAAAGAAGAGACTTTCATTTCTCCTATTTTTTTTAGAATATATACACACTCCAGCATGTTGGGTATTTAAATACCCAAGTGGGGGTATTTGGCTCCAGGATCTAAGAGGGTTAAGAAAACGACAATATGTTTTCTTATAAACTCACAGGGTTCTGACGAGAAACTGCTTACAATTGTTTTCCCAGTATTTACTATTTTCTAGTTTACTTCAAAGTTTTATATATACATTTTTTAATTTTAAGAAATCACCTTTCACCTTGAGAAAGAACATCTACTAATCAGAATTTCGTCTTACTTTATGAACAGAGTACATTACTTCATTTTTTTTCCATGATCTGAAATAAAACTCAAGTCAACGTCTCTCACGGTTTTAAATACTCATTGGGCAGTAATGGGTTAAAGGTGTACACAAAATATTTTGCTTGCATAGCCTTTCTAGTGTACAGTAGTTAACTGTTAACTTTTTTACTGTGTTTGATTTTATGAATGCACTGAAATTACTGTTATCTTTCATTAAAAGCACACTACACACTGTATTGCAGTGAGGAAGGAAATTTCACTGTTTAATTTCAATAGACAATAGTGTCAACCGAAATGTAATAGTGTCGATACCCTGTGGGGAAAATGTCTAGTTCTGGACTGATGCGCTTCTAGTATATTTAGACCAGATAGATAAATTTCCATTACGATTAGTGATCATTAATATTTCTGAATTTGTTTAATTTATTGTTAATTTTAATTTTCTTACATAACCCAGTCATTATTAATTAAATATAATTAAAAATTATCAAAACGAATCATGATTAACTGCCATAAAAATATCATCAAAAATAACCAAATAATTAAAAAAAAATCAAATAATCAAAATTATTAAAATTATTTTTTTACTTATTTGATTATTTTTAATTATTTGATTGTTTTTAATTACTTTATTATCTTCAATTATTTGATTATTTCTAAATTTATGATTATTTTCCAAATGAAGCTGTGTTTGGCAGGAAAATTTTTATAACTTAACATTATATAACTGAAACCAAATTCACTGTACGAGTAAATGCTTCTACTGTAGTTTACAAGTAATAAATGATTTCTTATAGGCATTGTCAACTCTCTTTGCTACTCATTTATACTCTTTGAAAGAATTTTTAAGAGGAAACACCTTCAACTAAAAATTACCAGAAATCAAAGTAATTCTCAGGTTTTTGAAATTTGTGCTTTGCCTTGTAAAAATTCAACGGGCTACAATATAGCCTCCTTCAAATTGTTCTAAAAAATCCAGTATATTTTGCTTAGCCTATACTTCTTTTCACGAAAAACACAAAAGTAGAAAAGTAGTAGCAGAATTATGCATGGTGGATTAATGCCCAAATATTTGAAGCTATTGAATAAGTAGATGACTGCGTCGCGAGAGGCGAACACCTTGCGGCCACGTTACCGTTTCAAGTAGAACATTAATGCGTGTCATCCACGCTCGATCTTGAACTTAGCTCTCAGCCTCGTGTAAGAATCTCGATTCATAGAATCAACTCAATATATATGTATATGGGCAAATAAAAAAAAAACAGGTAACCCTTATGTTATTTTGCCGTATTTTCATTGTTGTAAACTATATCAATCTGGTTGCTTTTGGATATAATTCTTAGATTTGAAGCCTCAAAACAATTTTGAATCAATTTGTTGCATAACTATTGAGTTATAGATGTTTTAATGCTTTAATGCAATGCTTCAAAAAATATTTCGTTCGAAGTGTATAAAAACCCTGATTTGCTACTTTTTTATTGATGATCCTTCTTTTAGTGAGAATATTTCGAATGAGGTATCAAATCAACGTTTTTTCGACAAAGGTTCTGATAGTTGTTCTTACTTACATGGAGCCTTCTTAATTCAATGGCGTTACCAACTTTGCCAGATTGGCTCCACTTTTCGAGATGGCGGTACCTGAACCTTTGCTTAAATTTTAACTATTTTATAAATAACTGCCTCAGTTTTGAAGTTATTTCATTTAAATATTGCACATGACTGTTTTTTAATAGATATTATCTCAACTATTCCATAAAATCGTCGAAATTGGTTCACTTGTTCACATGTAGCTCCCATACAACTGGTTGTTAATAGACGTTGTTTTGCGTTATAACTCCTCCA
>NW_023474111.1:0-3570 GCF_013731165.1 Rhagoletis pomonella
TTTCGTTTTTTATAAAATATGACTAGGTAAGAATGTTACTCATACGTCATGTATGTATGTACTATTAATGAAATCATAGGCATAACTATTTGTGTGGAGACTTTTCGTATCATGACGCATTTTCATTTGACCGTTTGCAACCTTATTTATCAATCAAGTCAATTATTTGAGAATCCATCTTGATATCAGGTTTTCGTGGAAATTGCATATTAAAGCGAAAAAAGTCAACTTGCATTAAAAACGTTAAGAATGTACTGGCTGCTTGCTGCAAAATCTGAGCTGAGTTTAGAAAACAAAATCCTTCAGCACAAAGATATGCTGAAGCCGGTTTGGAAATACGCTATGCAACTATGGGGTACTGCGAGTAACTCAAACAGAAATACTACAGCGGTATCAAAATAAGGCCCTAAGAAGTATTGTTAATGCTCCTTGGTATGTCACCAACTATGCCACTCACCAAGGCCTCAAAATTCCATTTGTCAGGGAAGAAATCATCAGACTTACCAGTGATAACACGATCGTTTTTTGTTGTTACTATCATAACAAGTTTGAATAATTATGTATATAAAATAATTACATTATCATTACAAGTTTTTATTTTGATGCAAGAAGACTAGCAAGTTAACCGAATCGGGGGCCAAACACGATCTTTTCGCCGTTACAATATTTCCTGCCGTAGTGAAGAGTCTTTCGTGTTCGGAGGGAAACTTGTTTCAGTGAGATCCTCGGATGTTAATTCTAAGACAGAGGAAAGGTGTCAAATTCCAGAAAAAAAAAAAAAAAAAAAAAGTTCGTGTCTTAAGTCGTTTGTTAACTTTATTTGCATACATAATTATCTTTCAGTTCTTTTTTGATTAACATTAATGTTCAAACATTTCAAAGTAATGGAACGCTATGAGATAGTTCAGAGAAGTTTTGTTCCTTTTTCGTTCTCTGTAACAAAGTTCCTGGGACTTTAGCTCCCAAATTGTTCTTCGAGAGTCAGTTTCTCAGAATTTTGTTCCCATTTTTTTCTTTGCCAAAACGTTTAGGAGAAATTTGTTAGCATTTTGTTCTCTTAGAAATGTTCCCGAAAGTATTGTTTGCATTTTGTTCTCTCTGGGAACGTTCCACAGGGTTTAGTTCTTATATAATTCCCAATGAGAACGTTCTCGTCAGTTTTGTTCTCATTTCGGTTTTGGTTTTGACGCGTTCTTGGGAACAAAACTACGGCAATGACATTTAGTTTCGATCATACATTTTGTTCTCGGTCCCGGTTTTAAAATATTAATATTTAATATTCTTTAAAATATACATACATACATACATATGTACACATGCATGTATGTATATGCATTTACAAAAATTAGAAGTTTGAATTTAAGTACAGAAACTAATGTTTTAATTTACTTTTCTTGTCTCCGTCTACTCAGGCAAGCGGTTAGGTGTACTTAGTCGCGTACATTCAGACATAAAAAATAATTATAAAAAAAAATTTTTCTCACTGAAAAAATATTTATCCTCACCAAAAAGATTATACAAGAAGCTTTATGTCGCATTGCCCGGGTGTTTTTCGTTTAATCGGCACCAACATATGTATATTACCCGGGTATCATCAGCCTTAATTCTTATAGATGTTCCCTATGTACGTTCGTTTGGGGTATATAATCGTAAATGCGTTTAATTTTTACCTCTCCACATTTTTTCGGGTGCCCGGGTACGCGGGTAATTACCTTACTGCCCGGGTACCCGGGCTACCCGGGGAATTCAATACCCGGGTAGGGCTTCACCCGCTACCCGGGTACCCGGGTAGCTCATTACCCGGGTGAAATCATCAGCCCTAGTTTATAGTTCCCAAGTTAGAGCTGATAAAAAATTCCACGCCTACGGGATGTTCCTTTTCGGCTGCAACTTGGCACATACATACATACATACATACTTCCACAAATATATAGTAGATATATCTAAAATAATTTTTGGGGATATCTCGGCCACAGGGCCACCCATCACGTAATTTTTTAGTCCAAATATTAATTTTCAATTGGCTAACAAATGTTCTAAATATGAGCCAGATCGGCAAGTAAATGCAATTTTTAGGAATACCCTGACCCCAGCGCCACCAAGCGAGCAAATTTTCAATAGAAATATTTCTTTTCATGGTACTGATATATGTTCCAAATATGAACCAAATCTGTCCAGCCGTTTAGTAGTTCAGTGACATTCAATATACGGAAAACTCTATGAAATGCGAAATCGTGGCGTCTCAGCATTCTTCATTTTTCGGCAGCAATAACAAAATGTTTAAAATTTTTTTTAATCGAAAACCCTTTACTTTTTATGGAATTGAAATCGGTTCAGCCGTTTGATTAGGCACCGCCGTCATACGAAAAACATTTAATTTTTATATATATAGACTAGCAGAGCACCGACGTTGTTCGGGGTAATCAAATCAAAATATAAAACGGTAGTACAAATATTCAATTCAGCATAAATTAAATTAAATTATACATTCGGGTTTTCTGCCTATTCGCTTAGCTGTTTTAGAAAAGAGCCACTTTTCCAGTAGAATGCTTATTAAGGAAGGAGATTTATTCACTGTGAATTTACATTTTTCGTTGAACAGCATCACGGGATAAAAAAAAACGCCTTTTAATATTTCAATTTCGAAATGGTCTATAGATTGTAAGACAAAGTTTTACATATCCGAGTGATTTAATTTATGAATACATATGTATCCCCCTTTTACAAACTCATTTATATGTACTTAATCTAAACAACTCTCATATATACCAAATTTCAAGTTCATGTGAATTATGGTTCCCAATTTATGGCTGATTAAAAATTCCACGCCTATGCTCTACGTTACCTTTTACAAACTCATGTATAATAACTTTACTATAAGCACCTTCCATGGATATGTATTCATACCAAAGCTCATCATATTTCACGCCTACCTACCGTAGATACGTCTGCATACTAAATTTCAATTTCAGGTGACATATGGTTCCGAAATTATAGCTGATAAAAATTTCCACGACTATGCGATACGCCATGTCCCATTTTATAAAATCATTTTTATATACCTTACTATAGGCCCCTGCTGTAGATATGTCTGCAATCCAAATTTTAAGTTTACGTGACTTATGGTTCCGAAGTTATAGTTGGTAAAATACTCGCCGCCTATGGGATGCGCCGCGCCCCTTTTTATAAACTTATTTATATATACCTTACTATAAGCCCTTATCAAAAATATGCCCGCATACCAAATTTCAAGTTCTTGAGACTTATATTTTCGAAGTTATAGCCGATAGAAAGGTCCACGCCACGATCCTTCTTACAACTCATGTATATATGTATATAAGCACCTACCGTATATATGTCTGCATACCAAATTTCAATTTCATGTGACTTATGGTTTTAAAGTTATAGCTAATCAAATTTCGACGCCTATGGGATGTGCCACGCCCCCAGTTTACAAAGCCATTTATATATAATTTACTATAAGCCCCTACCATAGACATGTATGTCTGCGCACCAAATTTCAATTTCATGTGAGTTATGGTTTTGAAGTAGTAGCTGATAAAATGTCCA
>NW_023474112.1:0-3569 GCF_013731165.1 Rhagoletis pomonella
AACTGCAAATGCTGTATGAAAAATGGTTTTCGACGCGTCCGTGTATAAAAAATTCCAACCTTTGTTTTTAAGGTCTGTACTGAGTTCGCAAAAAATACTACGAAAAACTAGTGGTGAAGTATTCGTTTTGTGATAGGCCATGAGCTCGGAACAAATAAAACTGTTGAGGCATTGCCAAGGCGGCGGTGTTTTGAATACTGGAGTCTTTGGTGTAATTGTAAGGCCTAGTGGCTTCGCCAAAGAAATACATCTGGCGATTGTGGACTTACGTTTTAGTGGTCTCTTTCTTAAAATTTCTGAAGCTACCAATTTGTTGAGCGTGCGATTATTGCCGTTAAGTATTTTAGGAATTAGCCTCAGTGTGTTATGAGTTACTCGTTCTTGTATGGACGGAAGTCCAGCTTCCATTAAAATGCATTTCAGTGGTGAAGTAGGGAAGGCCCGTATGCTTCTCCGAGCTGCTGCGTGGTATGCTGGTGTTATTAATTTAAGCTGACTTTTTGAGCAGTGCCCATAGATTGTTAGGCCATAGTCCACTTTTGACAGGATAAGTGCTTTCGTTATGTTTATAAGCGTTGTTGGGTGTACAAAGCAGTGCTTCGACGATAGGTACTTAACAATATTAAGGCGAGTTATTAGGTTTTTTTTAATATAAGTACAATGATCTTTGTAAGTCAGTTTTTTATCGAAAATAATACCTAAGATTCTTAAGCTATCGCAGTTCGCAATATTAACATTGTTGATACTTAAATTAAGCGGTTGACAAGCATGTTTATTACAAAGGTGTAACATTTTACATTTTTCATAAGAAAGAGATGCTCCCGAATTCTGTGACCAAACGGAAATGTCTGTAAGGATTTGATTAAAATCCGTATGTACTTGTGATAACTCTTTACATTTAGTGAACAAAATGACATCATCGGCATAGATTACATAGGATATTCTTTTGTAATTATTAAGTATGTTGTTAATTTCATCAAAAGCAACTATAAATAGAACTACCGAGAGCGGAGAGCCCTGAGGTATGCCGTTTTGAAGCTTGTGTGTTTTAGAATATTTATTGTTAACTTTTGCGGAGAAAGTTCTATTTGTCAAAAAATTCTTTACGAAATTATAAATTCTAGAACCAATTTTCCATCTAGCAAGTTGCCTCAAAACTACGTGAATGCCGATCCTGTCGTAGGCTTTTTCGAAGTCTAGACTAAGGGAAAAGACGTGATTTTTTTGTTGCGATGGCATTGGAAACGAAATTTTCGAACGATAAGAGGGCATCAATTGTACTATGACTTTCTTTAAATGCGTATTGATTGGGACTTGTACACCCTTTAGTAACTACGAACCACATTATCCGTTTTGCGACGATTCGCTCTAGTACCTTGCTCAAGCAAGGCAGAAGGGATATCGGCCTATACCCGGAAGTCATTGTGGAGGGGCCATTTGTTTTAGGGACTGGAACCACTATGGCATGTTTCCACATGTGCGGAAATATACCGTGTTCGAAAATGTCGTTATATAAGTCAATAACCCTTTCTTTTACTTGACACGGTAAATTTTTTAGCATTGGATATGATATTCTGTCCCTGCCGGGTGTTTTACCAGACATCGCGGAAATTGTGGAGTCGTACTCAAATGTGGTAAACGGACATTCAATCCTGTTGCTAAGAGTAAGTTTGGTGGTGTTAATGTACTCATTGCTGATGGTATTATATTTTTTTGAAATAAACTCTTGGTTGAAGTTGGAGTCTTCCGAATACTCCGCCCAGATAGTCGCGAAATGGTTGGCCATTTCTTCTGGCGCGTAGATAGGGCCCTGGTTGGTATCTAAAAACTGTATGGTGGGGGGTTTGTTAGAGCCGGTTAGAGTTCTGATGTCGGACCAGACCTTTTTTGGATTTGAGGTAGGGTTTATCGACGCTGTTATTGACTCCAGGCTTTTCCGTTTAGCTTCCTTCATGTTCTTTTTGAAAATCGCGTTCGCTCTTTTGTAGTTAATAAGATTATATACAGACCGATTTCTCCGGTAGGTATACCAAAGCCTCTTTTTTTCGTCTCGCAGGCTGCTCAGGCTTGCGGACCAGTATGGAACTACTTTCTTGAGTTGTTTGCTTTGAGTTTGTGGCATTGAAAAGTGTGCAGCGGTACGGATAGCTTTCTGGAGTAAACTAGCTTCTTTATTAACATTGTTCGACTTTGGGGCCTGAGTGATCATTGAGAGGACCACTGTTTTAAATTTGGACCAGTTTGCATTCTCTGTTTTAAATTTTGGCTTCGGTTTGCCGGGGTTTGAGATGGCGGATGTAAGTTTTGTAACCAGAGGGAAGTGGTCACTACCGTGCAGGCAGTCCAGTGTGGAACACGAAAGCTTTGGGGCAATACTCGCTGAGCATAAAGCTATGTCTACATGCGTGAATGACTGGTGTGTGGAGAAATGCGTGGGTGCATTATCGTTGAGGACAATAAAATTGTCTGTGAGGATAAGATCTTCTAACACTCTCCCTCGCTGATTTGTTACCCCGGAGCCCCAGAAGGGGCTCCAGGCGTTAAAGTCTCCAGTTATAATCAGGTTTGTTTTAAAATTTTTAATAATATTTTGTAGGTCTTTTAATTCAAAAGTTTGTTGTGGTGGGATGTATGTGCATAAGACTGTGATAATAAATCCTAAGTTAATTTCGATAGCAATAGTTGATATATCTGATTGCACCTGAATTTGTTTATGTGGGATATCTTTCCTTACAAGGACGGCAACGCCTTGTTTACCGGATGTGTTTTGAGGTAAGTTAAAGAAATAATGATTATACGAATTTGAAATGGTTGTAGTTTTGTTATGAGGTAAGTGGGTTTCCTGTAATGATATAAGTGACGGGGAATGTTCTTTTATGAGAAGTTGAAGTTCGTGCGAATTATTAATAAGTCCTTTGATATTCCATTGCAACAAAGTGAAAGTCATCTCAAAAAGAAGGGAAAAGAAATCTTTTTTTTTTTTTTAGGAAATATCTACATCTGAGTCTAGTGATGTAGATTGTGAAGTGAAATAATCGTTATTTTTCAAAAGCTGCTTGGTAAGGCTAGTAAATGGCGAGAAACTTAAAGATGGGGTTGGTTGTGCCGGGCTAGCTTCGTTGCTCGCGGTTGCTGACGATGGAAAACTCTTAGTGGTGACAGAGGTGTTTGCGTTGTTGCATACGGACTCCGATAGTTCGTTTTCTGTGACTATAGGTTTAGGAGTTTTAATGACGAATTTGTTGTTTACTTTTGGAGTAATATGTGGAGTGGGTAACGTATTCTCTATGTGGTTTGATTTTAATGTTGTTGATTGCATGTTATCAGTGGGGGTAAGAGAGGTTGATTGTACATTGAGGGGTACATTGGCTGCGTTACTGACAACGCCAGCAAAAGATGATGGGGATGAGGTTTGGGGTAGCTGTGCTATGTATTTATTTTTAGCTTGCTTCAGTGTGCATTTTTGCTGAATTTTAATTTTCAGAATTTCCTTTTGTTGTATGAACTTGGTGCATTTGTTAGAATTGTCAGGACGAACATCCCTCCAATTCTAACAAATGCACCAAGTT